>NC_066549.1:16415049-16460049 GCF_024679095.1 Eriocheir sinensis | reverse complement strand
AGGGTGGAGGGTCGGCAGGTTGGGTTAGGTTAGGTTAGATAGTTAGAGTAAAATTCGGATCAATTGAACAATTGCCCCCTCAGACCGCTCTGGTGGGGCGATTCTTCAGTTGGGCAGAGTTGGGGGGCAATTCTTCAGTTGATGACAGGACTACAGCAGGTGGCCAAAACCTCACCGGTAGACCTGACATCAGGATCAAACCTCAGCAGTTGACCTCACCTCACCTTAACATTTTTGACTAACCTGACAAAACCTCACCGGTAGACCTGACATCAAGGGATCAAAACCTCGGCAGTTGACCTGACCTCACCTTAACATTTTTGACTAACCTGACACAACTTGTGATCAGTTTTAGCACCACTGGGTTCATGTATTCAGTCTGTAGTTCGACATGGCCCGTGATACATTCAAGTCTGTCGTGCTCCCTCTGCTGACTAAGGATCCTTTGCCTGTGGCTTAAACAACATCGACTTTTAAGAAATGAAGTGAAGTGTGGCATTTGTGACAATGCGATGAACTGGACTAAACATGCCAAGTGTAATGATGGTTATGCATGGAGATGCCAAACGAAAGGCATAAACCAAAAATAATATATTAATTTCTGATATTTCTAGTTGGGGGGGCGATTCTTCAGTTGGGCAGAGTTGGTGGGGCGAATCTTCAATTGGGAACTTTTGGGGGGCAATTCATCAGTTGATCCTAAAATTCTAGTGCTTGCCCATACTCCCCCCTCTACCCCCAAACAAGCTTGGGGACCTGTGGGAATTCGGGGTTTTGGGTGGGGAACACAAAATGTGTCCCAATCACATTTTTTGGGTTTGGGGGGGAGGGAAAGGTAAAAATGCAGCAGAGGTAGGCGTATTATTTTCGAGAGAGATTATGTTTTCATGGGCAAAATATGACTACTCTTTTGGGAGAGATAGTTTTTTTTCTGCACAAACCAGTAAAAAACCTACTTTTGGGGGGGTACCTGTGTCAGGAATACTAGAGCTCCCCATAGCACACTCCGCCCCGCTCTGCCGTTCACACCTGTTTTCTATGCGAGTGAGCAAGTTAAAGTTATCTCTCTCAGTAGTCACGAGTTATTTTTAAAGTAAACCAACTCCGACTTATAGCCTAACCTAACTGCTAACGGGAGGGGCTTGGCACCTGACCACCCCACCCCCCCTAACCTAACGTAACCTAACTGCTAACGGAGGGGGCTTTCCCCCCCTAACATAACTACTAATAGGGGGGCTTCCCCCCCCTAAACCCCCCCACCCCCCTAACCTAACCTAACTGCTAATGGGAGGCTCCCCCCCCTCGACCCCCCCCCACCCCCTGTAAGTACAACAGTAATTATAAACTATTTAAAAAATACAGCAACCGACTTCAAACCTTACGCTCCTCCTGCCACCTGTCCTTCTTTTGACCTGTACTGGTACTGGTTTGCTCAGAAATAAATTCTCCACAAAACTAACAATCACATTCTGCTCATGAAAATATAATCTGTGTCTACAAAAGAACATGAAACTAATTCTTAATGCATTACTTTCCTACTTCTGTGAAAGTCGGTCAAGGAATGTGCTTCACACTCCGTTTCTAGGCACAGGGAGTGAATGAGTGGTCGTGGTCCTGAGCGGATGTGCGTTGCGTCTAGCTCCACACAGAAAGTGTTGACATGGCTGTCAGGGCCAAGGGACTGGGAGATTTGTGTTATGTTTGTGTTGAATTCTCAGGCGAGAAGTGGATTGGATGCTGTTTGTGTCCTAGCCTCCTAGGTGGTGTCATGTGAAGTGTGGTAATTTGTCTGGGATCAAGCAGGATAATATACCCAAAATGAATTGGATATGCACCCCATGCTTCCATACAGCATCTCTGGCGACCAGCATTGTGGAAAAATTGGATGAATTCAAGCACAAATTATCTAAAGAAAAATCGGTATTATTCTAGTGTTTGCCCATGGTCACCCCTCGCAACCAAAATTGGATAGGGGGCCATTGAGACTGCGGGGAATGCGGTGGTAAACATGAAATGTGTCGCAAATGCATAGTTTTTGAGTTATGGGGGGTTGAAAAATACCCTAGATGTAGGGAAATTCCGTACAATTACTTAGATGTAGGGAAATTTCGTACATTTCGGGATTTTTTTCAACGTACGGAAACCACGCAATTTCACTCACTCTCCATACCAAAGAAGGGGGCGAAGCCCTCCTGTCACAGTATTAACGTCATAATGAAGCATCTAAATGGTAAGTAATTTACGTCATAAGAATCTTGCAACCGTCATATACGACTATGTATTCACTTACTGGTATCACGTACGAATGCATGAAGCAGGTTTGGTACCACGTATGAACGCATGAAGCAGGTTAGTGACGAAGCTTCTTCAGAGGAGGATGGGTCTGGTGAAGCCGCCGGTCCATCTTGGCGTCATCAGTAATGTAATTAAGAGTTAATGTTGAAGAAGGGGACATAAGCACCTCTTTCAATGTCTCTCAGTTAGCTGTTAGGTCGTAAAGTTCGATTGGGGTACTTTAAGAGGGGAGGTGCAGCCCCCCCTTGGTTTAGCAGGGGGTCTGGGGGGGCAAAGACCCCATGTTAGCAGGTCGTAAAGTTTGGTTGGAGTAGTTTAAATATGCTCCCCCACCCAATTACCCCGACTTCCCGTGGGTCCCCCAAGTTCGTTGGGGGAAGGGGCTGGATCTGGATCCGCTACTGGCACCGCCTTCATATTATGGTTGAGGGAGATGTATTTTGTTTTTTAGCTATGATAAATAGAGGCATATTATCGTATTCTGGAGGCGCAGAGTCAATTTCCATAATCACCTTGTATACTGGGAACACGAACCCGTGAAGCAGATTCAAAATGCGGTCAGTCAGGATTCATGTGTTCGAACAGTTCGGGCAGGAGGTTCGAGAACCTGCACTTGTTCTAGAACCTGCAATACTGTTTAAGGCGCGCTGTTGGACGGATCATGGCTAGCTGGTGGTTTTGCTTGTGTCAGTGATAAACAATGAAGATACACCGTGTTTGGTGCTATGGACGCGGTGAGGTGACAACCTACTGGCACCGGTGCTAGAGAGAGGGCATGAGTGTAGTGTAGGTGGTTTATGTGGGTGCAGATGGCCTCCGGCGCCACGCCAGACCGGTAAGGTGAGCATCGTTTGGTGGGTTCAATACGCTTCTCTCCCAAATCAAGCTCGGAGATCCAGTGAGAATGCGTGGTTTCCATATGGGGAACACTAAATTCGTCGCAAATGCTTATTTTAGTGGTGGTGGGAGGAAAAATCCCTAAATAGGGAATTTTTGCCGACCCCCCCAACACACACAAAAATACATGATTGCAACAGATTTCGTGTCCCCCACCCGAAACCCCACATTCCCACAGGTCCCCAAGCTTGTTTTGGGGGTGAGGGGGGAGTATGGGCAAACACTAGAATTTTACCGAAATATCTATGGCTAAAGATGAGGTTGAATCAAGGGCTGAGAAGGTGCATGTGGTGCTGGGATCAGTTGTTGACACGCTTAGTGCTGAACATGCTGAATCCAGTTGGGCTGAGGTGGCGAAGAGAGGCAGGAAAGTGAAGAAGAATCTCCTAGTTGTGAAAGTTGCTACCTCGGAAAAGAAGGCAACAGATATGAAGGATGATGTCTCCCAGGCATTGAATGGCATTCAAATAACTGATTCAAGATTTACAAATGGAGGTAATATTGTCATGAACTTTGACAATGAGAACACAAGGGATGAGGCTGCTCAAAAATAGGAGTCTGTTGAGCAAATTAGTACCAGGAGTGTTGGAAAGATGAAACCAAAGATCATGATATGCAATGTGCTTAAAGAGGAGACCAAGGTAAAAATAAAGGAGACCATCTTAGACTGCAATGAGTTCTTACACACAATTCAGGGTGATGAGAATTAAATTGAGCTGATTTTTAGTAAGCCTGCAGCTGGCGGCACGATGCACTACATTTTGAGGTGCGACCCAACTGTGAGAGAGCTGATTTACGAGAATCACGACCAGTTAAAATTAGAATGGGGAATATACACAGTGAGAGACAGATACCATGGAATTATATGTTATCATTGTCAGAGATACAGCCAACTTGAGGCCAGCTGTACTGCTAAGAGTAATGGAGAAGCCCCAAAATGTTATAAATGCACTGGCAATCATAAATCAAAGGATTGCTCCATAGCTGAGAAGAAATGCATAAATTGTGTGAGGTACAAGAAGCCTGAAATCAACCACTCAGCGAATGACCAGTGTTGTGTAGTTTTTCAGACTGAAATTGAGAGAATTCGTAACATAACCGATCATGGCTAATAATTAGTGTTTGTACTCGAAGATAAATTGTGTGTGACAAGTGTTCAGTGAGTTGGAAATAATTGCTGGCTCTTTAATTGTGATACTATAACAAAAATATGACATATGAAAACTGAACCAAGGATATTTGTGATACTAGAAAAGGAAAGATATTGGTATTAGCTCAAACCTAAACACGCCTAAGTGACTAAGATAATGCCAAGTTTATTAAAAGGACATCTGTAGATTATTCATGAAAGCAATTTAAGACTCACTCATTCACTACGGTATTTGAGAATAAGTGCATCGACGATTATAGTGAGGCTAACATTGTAATTGTTGAGCGCTGCAGTAGCATTGGAGCAGGGCCTGAAATCTCATCAACGGTAAACGGTAGACAGAGTTCAAACTTCAAATTCTTTCTGCTTCCCGTAGCAAGTGAAAAAGGAACTATATGATTGGCTTTGAGTCTAGATATGTATCTCATTGGCTGAAACAATGAGTCAATGATTGCTCTCGGCCACCAACGTTGCCAGATTGTCATTCTCAGCCTCTCATGTTTGCCGATGTCCGACTCATATAACTGGCACAGCAGGAATGAGAACATACTACTCAATCAAGCCGCTTTCAGTGTGATGAACCATGATGCGGGGAGGTGTGGCTGATTGCGTTTCCAATTACATATGTTATTATTTCAATTTGAACATATTTTTAGACCATTTCCGATACTCCGTAGATTAACCTGAATACATTAAGGTATAAACAATATGGAATATATGTCCCTTGTGCTTCACATACCATGCCTACTCCTGCATATTAACCGAGGTAAAATACCCTAGATGTAGGGAAATTCTTTACATTTTAGGAGTTTTTCCCCCTACCACCACCCCAGATCCCTGAGCTTGTTTTGGGAGAGAAGTGTAGTGGACCCACCCCCGCTGCTGCCACGTCCCGTCCTGCACTATGCTTTTCCATCAGCCCACACTGTATGGCTTATATAAACTAACCTAACCTAACTTTTCTTAACATAACCTACCTAACGGAGGAACTTTGCCTCCTTGCCCCCCATGACTCGCCGCTAGCAAGTCACTGTGCAGGCTCCTGAACTTCCTGCCCGAGCTGTTTGAACATGTGAATCCTCACTGATAGGTGAACTAGGTGTGTAAGTATGTTGCAAGATTCTTGTGACGAAAACTCCTATAACATTTAGATGCTTCAAAGTACTGTCAACGGGTGAATTCAGACAATTTTTTCGTTTTTTTGTGTGAATTCTAATTTAGATTTTAGGTCAACTTGTGATGTTAAGTATTGTATGTGAGGCTGGTCCACTGGGGTATCAACTTATAGTACTGTGATATTTAAAATCTTTCGTATAAATTTTTCATAAATATAATAAAGGGTGTCCGAATCTAACCCGATTTGGGGTCATTTTGGACACCTGCATTGAATTCGGACAGTCATAGAAAATGTGTTTGGAGAACTACCCTGGAATCTCAGTTTATTCTCGGACATGTATGAGGTCAATTCGGACAGTGTTTGTTTTTTAACCCTTAGATTATGGCGATCGTATATATAAGTGTGCTACCACACGCCCCACCCATACGGGGATCATAAATATAATCATCACACTCTACACTCCCTACGTTTCAAATATACCGCCAGTTCTTGACTCAGAAGAATGGTGGAGGCATCTGGCATCCGTACACACACACATTCGTCTCAGCGCGCGCCCAACCGAAGGCCACAGATCATTTTCCACTTTTGTTCAGAATACATCTGTCATGTCTCGTGATGTGTCAAGCAGTTCCTCTGCTCCGGGCGGAAGTAGAGTGCGGGCGAATCAAAGTGACAGTGACTCTGATGACTGCTATGGTAGTGACATTGACAGAGCAGGGAGGAGCAAGTAGAGAGAGAAAGAGAGAGAGAGAGTGGGGGGTGCTTCCACGCGACACGTCACGGCCACGAGAAAATGCACGATATTTTCGGCTGTCATAACTTTTTTATTATTATTAGGAGAGAAGTTTTATTACACCACCATATATACTAGATGAATAAACAATTATTGCAAAGAAGAAAGACACCATTTCCACCTCTTTTAAATGTCTAAATTTTCCCCGCGCACAACATCCAGAGAAATATATCGCCACCCGTACTCCAAGGGTTAAAAATATGTTTTTATGCGTACGAGCAGGCAGCCACACAGAAGGGAAGGTGAGGGCTGCAGACGGGCCAAGCTGCATGGCAGCCAGGTGGTCAGACCAATGTAGCCAGATTGTCGTACTCAGCCGCTTATATTTCCATACTTCCTACCACAAAACTGTCTTCTGGGCTCCAATAACGAAACTCATTTATAGTTATCATTAAAAGAGTTAGATCCTGATGTTTCTTGGCAATAGTTAAGCGTCAGAAACTGGTAAATACTATGCTCTGAGTACGATAATCTGGCAATGGTGGGTCATTCCCTTAACTCCTTTCATATTCAGCCTTCATTCCCTTACCCCTAAACTACTACTGACACCCTTCCTTCCCTACACTCGTTACCCCTCTCTAACCCCCTCCTCTATTAGGACTTCTCCCCCTTCAGTCCAAACCCTCTCTCCAAGCCCCTTACCCCTCCCTCCTTCATCCCTCTCACCCCCTAATCCACTCTCGGTTTCATTGCGTAGTCTTACATTAGTGAATAAACAAATGCTGGAGGGAGGAAGAGGAAGGTAGAGGGAGAAAGCGTCACTCATATCACAGCAGTGCCTTGTCACCTCTGGACGGGGTTGACACTCCTTGACACCCTGACACACGCACTGACGAGTCTCTCACATGATGGCTCTTTCCTCCTTCCCCTCCAACTCTCACAATCTTCAACCCTCCCTCTCTCCAACCTTCCTATCATTTATCCTCCCTCCGTGATCCGTCTTCAGACACAGAAAAAAACAAGACAAGGATGACGAATTTGCCCCAGTTTTTCCTCCATTATCCCCCCTGTCCGAAATTACCCCATTTTGAATTAAAATTCCAAAAAATTCATTAAATATCAAATTGTGTAAAAACGATTGAAGTAATTTCCAATAACTTACTTTGTACTTTCTCACTATTCGCGGAAGTACAGCTGAGCCTCATAGACATTCCTGCATCTATTCAACAGTGTCTCTGCCAGAGAAAGTTTGTACGTCTTGCAAAATTTCTGTTTTTTTTACGTCTTTGTTTTTTAAGCTGTGTTCAGAACATATCCTGTCATATAATAAAAGTCTATAGCCTGAAAGAAAGAGACATTAATAACAAACAAATGAGTACAAACAGATCACTGATATGATTATTTGTTCATGATATATTAACCTGGATAACTTTTTTTTTTTTATGAAACCTCTGAATTCGCCCCGTGTCCGAATTCACCCCAGTTGACGGTACTGTAGTAGTGGCTTTCAAGACAAGGTAGCTAAATCAATATCAACATATGGGGCAAATTAATGTGAAGTAGCCCATAATGTCGTGTGCAGCCTCGAAAAGTAGCCCAATACGCTATACTCTTCACCCAATCTAGCAACACTCATACATACAAAAAGGTACGTATGAGTGTTGCTAGATTGGGTGAAGAGTATAGCATATTGGGCAACTTTTTGAGGCTGCACACGACTTTATAGGGTACTTTCCATTAATTTGCCCCATTTATTAACATGATTTAGCTACCTTGTCTTTAAAGCCACTACTACGGTACACTCAGCGGTGGGCATGGTTTCACTAATCCGCTAATTAGCGAAGCGTAATTTTTTGTCAGTTGATTAGCGTTTTTGCTAACTTTGGAAACAGTTAGCGGACCAATTAGCTTCCGCTAAATGTAGTTCCTCATCCGCTAACTTTAATTCCACTAAAAAAATCATACGGGTTTGTTCTTGTCCTGCTTGGTCAGACACAGCACCAGACACCTTGAGTCACATGGCTGTATAATTCTAGGGCTTCCAGTTTTGGGTAAATTATGCCTTACAGTAGGGTAATTGGCTAATTATTAGGGAAACTTTGGTATTTTAGGGTAATGCATCTTCCATTTCCAACTCCTTGAACTCTGGTTTTAACCCTCTCGCGCACGATGACGCGTTTCGCGTCATCAAAGGTAAAAGGTCCTGGCGCACGGTGACGCGAAACGCGTCATAAAAGTTTAAAAAATTATTAAAAATTAAGTTTTCAGTGGAAGTGCGTCAAATTTGGAGCATCATTTGTTGGGCTAAGTTTCTTAATGGTAACATATGGCAACCTTTTTAAGGAGCGTAAATGAGGAGCGTGGAGCGATTTTTAGTTGTTAGCCTACTCTGATGGGAGAGGAAAAAATACAGTTTTCTTGGTGTAACTCAGGAACTAATAGGCATATGAAGATTTTGAGGATACCATAAGAATCTTCACTAAATTCCGCTTCGAAACATATATTCGGCTAAAAATGTTGGCCCACAAAATTTTGAGATAGCAAGTGGGGAAGAGTTGGCACTTAGGATTTATTGTCTACAATACTCTATACGGAGACTTGAAACGAGTTTCTATTGTTTATATATATTTTTTCCTCAATTTTTATTTGCGCATGTTCTAGTGCAAGTCTTTATGAAGCCATTGATGCCAAATTTATTGGGGTATGATATATCTGTGATGGTAAAATACGTATTGGAATGTAGAGTTTCGCGGCGGCAAAAAAAGGCTGGTCAGGCCTGAGAGATGCATGGTGAGTGGAAGAGAAATTTACTGGAAACTTACTGTGCGCGAGAGGGTTAATAACAAGAATTCAATATTTTCCACCTGACAAGAAATAAACTTCAAATTAAAAATTATTAAATTAAAGTGTCAGTTATGGAAAAAAGTAAAAAATTCGTAAATTTGCGGGAAATCTTCGCTAAAATATACAGATTTAGAACGAACAGTTGAATTTAATTTGTTTATTTGTGTACACCTTTATCATCATTTGATTTTGGCATGCTATACCTTTCTGGAAAGCTCTTTGTCTAAGCTACAACATATTGTAATGCCAGGTTACTAGGTCTGTTTTTAAGGGTTTTATAGCCAAAATACTAGGGTTGTACCGATAAGCAATTTGGCCAATTACCGATTAATCGGTAACCAATAATCAGGTGATTCCGATTAATCGGCCGACTATTTAGAGATTGTAAATGTGATTAACCTTCTTGCGCACCGTAAGTTTCCAATAAGTTTCCATTCCACTTACCATGCATTTCTCAGGCCCGACCGGCCTTTTTTTGCTGCTGCGATACTCTACATTCACGGAAGTATTTTACCCTCACAGATATATCGTACCCCAATAAATTTGGTATCAATGGCTTCATAAAGACCTGTACCAGAACATGCGCAAATAAAAGTAGAGGAAAATCTATAAATAAACAATACAAACTTGTTTCAAGTCTCCATATACAGTATTGTAGACAATAAATCTGAAGTACCAACTCTTCCCCACTCGCTAGCTTGAAATTTTGTGGGCCAACTTATTTAGCCGAATATATGTTTTGAAGTGGAATTTAGTGAGGATTCTTATGGTATCCTCAAATTTCTCATACACCTATTAGTTCCCGAGTTACACCAAGAAAACTGTACTTTTTTCCTCTCCCGTCAGAGTAGGCTAACAACTAAAACTCGCTCAAAGCTCCTCATCTGCGCTCCTTAGAAAGGTTGCCACATGTTACCATTAAGAAACTTATCCCAACAAATGATGCTCCCAAATTTGATGCACTTTACAGAAAATTTAATTTTTAATCAATTCTTTTAACTTTTATGATGTTTCGCGTCATCGTGCGCTAGGACCTTTTACCCTTTGATGACGCGAAACGCGTCATCGTGCGCGAGAGGGTTAATCATCATTAATTACTGGACGCTGGTACCACAAAGTTAAAGACATACCGTAACCCTCATTTTTACCACTTTGTTTACTGCCCAACTGTCATTTCCTGTATGGAGAGCAAATACTTCTTGTAATTTGTGACTTATAATTTAGCCTTGCTTTGTAGAAACATCCTGATATGCATCTCATGTGTGGGGGGGCTCCGCTCACACAGCTCTCTTTGACAGAGTGGAGTCCAAGGCTCTTCGTCTCATCAGCTCTCCTCCTCATACTGATAGTCTTCTACCTCTTAAATTCTGCCGCCATGTTGCCTCTCTTTCTATCTTCTATTGATATTTTCATGCTGACTGGTCTTCTGAACTTGCTAACTGCATGCTTCCTCCCCTCCCGTGGCCCTGCTGTACACGACTTTCTACTCATGCTCATCCCTATACTGTCCAAACCCCTTATGCAAGAGTCAACCAGCATCTTCACTCTTTCATCCCTCATGCTGGTAAACTCTGGAACAATCTTCCTTCATCTGTATTTCCTCCTGCCTACGACTTGAACTCTTTCAAGAGGAGGGTATCAGGACACCTCTCCTCCTGAAATTGACCTCTCTTTTTGGCCACTCCTTTGACCTCTATTCAGGAGCAGTAAGTAGTGGGCCTTTTTTTTTTTTTTTTTTTTTTCTTTACTCCCTTGATCTGTCTCCTCTGCTGTACAAGAAAAAAAATTGTTATAATTTGCCAGTTTTCTCATTCTTGTGGTGATCCTAGTTCCTATACCTTGGCTACACTAAACGTGCGGTTGTGGGCGAAGTAAGCGTACGGGATCCCTTGTACAGCGATGCCGCGTGTCTCCCAGCCCGCGATGTAGAAATGTTCTAATTTAAGTAAAACCATGGCAAATATGATCAGCAAATATGCATACACATTTAATCTTAGTATTATAACGTATGGAAGAACAGTTAACTTATTATGGATAAGATATTTGTAAGCATACAAAGAAACGTGGCATACATATTTTGCAGTGTTGCTAAAAGAATGCTATACTTATTATTGAGTTTCCCTTACGTTTTGGGATGGGTAAGGGGTTTCACAATTATATCTAGATTATATCGTGAAGTATGTTAAAATAAGCTGACATAAGTATGAAAAAAAAAACTTTAAAATCTTCGCAGCGGTAACACTTCCAGCCAACACCCAGACACGCCCGCCATCCACACAGGTGGAGAGGTCAGGTGACTCCACTCAGGTCAGTCGGCGTCCTTGACCAGACAGAGAGAGAGAAGGAGGAAGAAAGGAATGTGCGAGGGAGGAATTAAAGAGAGAGAGAGAGAGAGAGAGAGAGAGAGAGAGAAGGAGGAAGAAAGGAATGTGCGAGGGAGGAATTAAGAGAGAGAGAGAGAGAGAAGTAGGAAGAAAGGAATGTGCGAGGGAGAAATTAAGAGAGAGAGAGAGAGAGAGAGAGAGAGAGAGAGAGAGAGAGAGAGAGAGAGAGAGAGAGAGAGAGAGAGAGAGAGAGAGGCAACCAAGGTAGGGTTAAAACGTGACAACGCTGTACTGCCGCTTATTCCCTAGGGGCCTGGGTCACTGCCACACGTTTGAGCTAGCCGGAGTATAGAAATGGTAGTGTACAGAATTTTTTTTTTTTTTTTACATCAAAGGAGGCAGCTCAAAGGCACACACAAAAAAAAACTAATAAAAAAGCCCGCTAATCGCTGCTCCCATAAAAGAATCAGAAGAGGTGGCCAAAAGGAAGGTCAAATTCGGGAGGAGAGGTGTCCTGATACCCTCCTCTTGAAAGAGTTCAAGTCGTAGGCAGGAGGAAATACAGATGAAGGAAAATTGTTCCAGAGTTTACCAGCGTGAGGGATGAAAGAGTGAAGATGCTGGTTAACTCTTGCATAAGGGGTTTGGACAGTATAGGAATGAGCATGAGTAGAAAGTCGTGTGTAGCGGTAAGGGGGGAGGCATGCAGCTAGCAAGTTCAGAAGAGCAGTCAGCGTGGAAGTCGATAGAAGATAGAAAGAGAGGCAACACAAGTGAATTTAAGAGGTAGAAGACTATCAGTAGGAGGAGGAGAGCTGATGAGACGAAGAGCCTTAGCCTCCACTCTGTCCAGAAGAGCTGTGTGGGTGGAGCCCCCCCACACTTGAGATGCATACTCCATTATCAATCTCTCAAGTCTTCTACTAATTTACTGTCTGTTACACTGTGTTTGGTTACTTCTAAACTAAAAACATTTTTTTTTTTTTTTATTAGTACATAATATACAGTATGATTACTGCATATTAATATGAAATAATAACTTTATGTAGCTTCAGTGATCAAAAAGTCCCTCAATTAGGTAAAACTGAGAATGGTATAAGCGTACTGTACGAAGTCTGTATCTAAACCTGTCCAGTACCAGTATGGTGAGACTCAGTGAGGGTCCGTGAGACCCACGTCACAGGCTATCATTTGCCTGTCAGTCAGTCAGTGTGTCTCAGTGAGCATGTTGCCTATGTTATGTAAGCTGGTGATGTTAACATTATTAATATTGTGTTATGTACATTATAGTATAAAAGAGAAAAAGATACTAATTGGTCAAAAGGCCGATTACCGATTAATTGGCAAAGTGGCCGATTACCGAATACTTACCGATTAATCGGTGCAATCCTACAAAATACTAAACTGAAGTTAGATCCACATGGAAAATGTTGGCGGTTAGTGTTAGCTTCCACTAATTTCTTTATCAGTTTAGCGGTTTAGCGTCAGCGAAGTTAACTTTTTAGTCAGTGGATTACAGGTAACTCGATATATGCGAGTTTGGTTTACGCGTTTTTGAAATAACGCGGGGTCCAAAATCCAAATAAATGTTTAATTTACACGTTTTTTCACGTATACGCAATATTTTATGAAGTGGCCACCAGATGTCTCACGCAACTGGACTCACACGGCGCTGCAGCCACACAGCTGAGCTCAGTTCTTCCCGTGTGCCACTTGAACAACAAT
Source organism: Eriocheir sinensis (assembly GCF_024679095.1). Taxonomy (NCBI): domain Eukaryota; kingdom Metazoa; phylum Arthropoda; class Malacostraca; order Decapoda; family Varunidae; genus Eriocheir; species Eriocheir sinensis. The sequence goes on along the minus strand of NC_066549.1, from coordinate 16,446,964 downwards.
ACAGTACCCACGCTGCCACGCTACTCAACAATAGGGGTGGACAGGTACTGGTACCAGTACTGGTACTAACGGTACCAGCTATATGGTACGGTACTGGTACCAGACTGCTCGGTACCGGTACCAATACTAGCCAGTTGCTCATGGTGTCCTTCATTTCTTCCTCGCACGAGTGAGGCTGAGACTGAATGCCTGAGTGGATATCTCGGTGATATGGATATTCTCTCTCTCTCTCTCTCTCTCTCTCTCTCTCTCTCTCTCTCTCTCTCTCTTCACTGAATGAAGTGAAGATTTATTTTTCAATAGAAACCTACCTCTTGTTTGATTTACGTTGTTTTTGATTTACGCGACCTCTTCAGGGACACAATACTCGTGTAAATCGAGAGTTACCTGTACTAGTTAGCGAAGCTAACTTTTCAGTTAGCGGTGTCCACCACTGGGAACACTCATACTTTCGTGAAGGTAAAATCACAACGTACCTAATCTAAGGTAACATAACCTAGACTAATGTAACTTAATCTAACTCCCTGTGGGTGAAATTGCATGGTTTCTGTATGTGGTAAGAAATCCCTGAATGTAAGGATTTTCTTTTCATCTAGGGTATTTTTTAACCTCCATATCTTAAAAACTATGTGATTGTGATGCATTTCGTGTTCCCCACTGAAAACCCCGCATTTCCACAGGCCCCCTAGCCTGTTTTGGGAGAGGGGGGGAAGTATGGGCAAACACTAGAATAATACCTTAGTTAGGTTAAGTTAAATTAGGTTAGATTTAGTTTTTATGGATTTGTCAGTGATGGTGGAGAAGGCTACACACGTCTCATTCATAAGGTCAGTGTGCAGTTTAACTCCACCTTAAATACCATGTATGCCTTCAAATTAAGGGCTAAAATGTATATTCTTTGACCATAATTTGAAGGTGTACATGGTTAGAGACTTTAAAGCTAACCCAACCAGCAGGTATTCCAGGATTACACCTGTCTCACAGAGAAGAACATTTTGGTGCTTCATGAGTACATATCACTCCAATTTTTGCACACTACCTATTGCTTTGGTGTCACAAATTACTTCTTTTTATAAGGTATTAGTTTAACTAATAGGGAAATAAAGGTAGCTATCTTTCATAAGGCTAATACTGCCACTGTGTTGTATTTTATCTGATTTGAGTACTGTATTTCCAGAAAACTAAAACCTCAAAATATTTATGTACAAAGTTTATGAGTGCAGTCTAACACATTGTATTTTGGCAGTGGGGGGCTAGGTCAGGTTATATTAGGTTGGATCAGGTTAGCTATATCTATTTTTGTAAGATATTTAAGTTTATTTGCAATTGCTTAGTGTGAAACGCTTCACGCTGCACTGTTGTTTTCAGTGGCTGGCAGCAGAGCAGGGTCTGAAACCTCATCAATGGTAACAGTAACAATAAGATTTGGAGGTGCAGGCAGAGCTATGGGATTCACAAGACAAAGGGTGGATTTCTCAGTCCTCAGGCACATTCCTTATAGTATTTTCATGAGAAACTTGTGGTTGGGGTAGAGGCAGCTGCGGGGTCAGCCCCGCCCCGCACCTTGCCACACACTCTCAAGACCTCTAGCTTCCTCTCATACGTCAGCTATTTACTACCTTTAAATGAATTTAATTAAATGATTGGGTAATATAATAAGGTCATATAGTGTTTTTAGGATAATAACAAAGATTTTGTATAAATACCACGGCACTTGACAACGTCGGAATACAACGTTGCCAAGTGTCGTGGTATAATATAATAAGGTCATATAGCGTTAAGATTGTTTCATTTTTAGGATAATAACAAAAGGTTTTGTATTAATACCATGACACTTGACAATGTTGGAATACAATGTTGTCAGGTGTTGTGGTATTTTTACAAAATTGTTGTTGTTATCCTAAAAACTCTATAAGACGTTATTATATTATTCAATTATTTAATTAAATTCATTTAAAGGTAGTAAATAGCTGACGTATGAGAGGAAGCGAGAGGTCTTGAGAGTGTGTGGCAAGGTGCGGGGCGGGGCTGACCCCGCAGCTGCCTCTACCCCAACCACAAGTTTCTCATGAAAATACTATAGGGAGTGTGAGTGAGGGCTGTGAAATCCACCCTTAGTCTTGTGAATCCCATAGCTCTGCCTGCACCTCCAAATCTTATCGTTACTGTTACCATTGATGAGGTTATATTATTATATTATTATATATATTATTATATTATCCAATTATTTAATTAAATTCATTTAAAGGTAATAAATAGCTGACATATGAGAAGAAGCTAATGCTTCAAAGCTCTCTCCAGAAAGGGTACTAGGTGTTGCTCAGAAGTCCAGCATATTATCAGGCCATGTTTAATTATATGCATATGGTATTCCAATAATTATTAAGAATTTCTTTAGCATATATTAATATAAAAATTTTAACCCCTATCACCAATGTCAGTGTGTTAGAACTTGCAATTATGTGATCATTTATTTTGTGTAGTTTCCTTCCTAAACTGAATATTTTTTTAATATATATGTTTTTTTCTCCCAGTCTCGGCAAAATGTCGAGCATAAAACAGGTGATCAACGATGCGGTGGAGAAAGGTAAGGAGGTGTACGAAAAAGGTATGTAGTTCCCTTATTTTGGACGCCTCGCAAGCCACGCACATTTGTACTAATTTCCTACCATCCTGCCACCACCACACTGACCAACTTCCTCTCAACTTTTCATAATCCAAGAAAAGTTTAATAAGATCAGAATTTCAAGTAGCTAAAAGTCTCTTTCAGGTATTTGGTGAGCTAGAGTGTTACCAATAAGGAAAGCATTTACTTTGTAGTTATCCATTGACCATAGTCCAACACATCTAAAGTGGCACCACTGACGTAGGTAGCTCCCCATACAGTGGTGTCACGTCTCTGACTCACCTCCCGAACTGCTCCCCCCCCCCCCTCTCTCTCTCTCTCATACAAAAAAAGATATGTTTTTTTATGAATGATTCTCTATTTGTGAGTGAATACAAAAAAATTTGTACAACACTTGGCACCGTTGCCTCTGTGGCATTGTCAGCTCAGGTCAGGGTCATCTTCTCAACCCAACACCACAGTAGTGCTGCCTGCCTTAATTATGGCATTTCTGCCATATTTTGGTGTGTGTCTGCCATCTGACGATCACTGTCTACACTATGGCATAATTTTGATAAAATATGGGGCTAAAAGCGGCTTAAATCTTTCCCTCAAGTTCGGGAAAGTCTCTGGTAGACGGAGCACTGACCGACAAAATTCTTTGGTGGCCGCCTTTGGACTTTCAACTTGTGTTTTCGAAACTATATTTTACATACAGAGAGAGAGAGAGAGAGAGAGAGAGAGAGAGAGAGAGAGAGAGAGAGAGAGAGAGAGAGAGAGAGAGAGAGAGAGAGAGAGAGAGAGAGAAAAGGGTATGAGGGGCACGGTACGTGAGGTCAGTTGGAGACCTGGCAACAGTGTATAGAGGGCTGTCTACGTCAGAGACGCCACATAAGATGTGTCTGACTATAGCCACAAATTTATTTATAAACATATTCTGAAACCATATAAGGATTCTCTCCTCTGGACTACTATCAGACTAAGTTATTTTCATTACATCTACATTATTACAAAAAAATGCTTCAGTGGTAAGTAAATCTATTGATATATATTTCAAATGCTGGAAAAATCCATTGCAAACAAGTCTGGCCTTAAAAATATTAAGTAAACTTAAAAGATAACTCATTCATTGAAGTTTCAAGGAACGATATCACTTCATAATCTATACTCTGAATATTATTTTCAGTAATGTCATGTACATTTTTGTGCATGTTCATATAAATGAACAGGTGAGATGCCAGTTAGAATCAACAAAAAATCACTATGGGGCTAATTTACTGTCAGAGAAGCATTTCAATAGCTGCTGTCTCTGAGTTCACCTTTTGTGTGTATAGTTGTTTGTAGGAGGAAGGGAAGCAGGAGGAGGTCTCTGTGGCATGGTAGTAATAGACATTGTTACCTGCTGCCAAGGGTAGACACTAGCAATAACACAAGATATTAACCCGTAAAGTGTTTAGTACGTATATATACGTTCGGGAGGGAAAGTGTTTAAAATGAGTATATATCGATCATCGCTTTTCTTTTACTTCATGGCACCTAAACCTGTAGAAATGGTTCAAGATGTCTTTTCTATGCCTAAATATGATTTTGAAAGCTCACTCTCATTTTTATTGTATTGCTGTGGTCTATTACATAGAATGTATCCATGACCACGAATGATTTATTGAAAAAATAGGTATGAGTATTGTGTCCTTGAAGAGGTCACGTAAATCAAAAACAATGTAAATCAAACAAGAGGTAGGTTTCTATCGAAATATAAATATTCACTTCATTCAGTGGAGAGAGAGAGAGAGAGAGAGAGAGAGAGAGAGAGAGAGAGAGAGAGAGAGAGAATATCCATATCACCGAGATATCCACTCAAGCACTCAGTCTCAGCCTCACTCGTTGCATTTCACTCGTGTGAGGAAGAAATGAGGGACACCATGAGCGACTGGCTAGTATTGGTACCGGTACTGAGCAGTGTGGTACCGGTACATACCGTAAAGCTGGTACCGTTAGTACTGGTACTGGTACCTGCCCACCCCTATTGTTGAGTAGCGTGGCAGCGTGAGTACTGTATTGTTGTTCAAGTGACTCGCGGGAAGAACTGAGCTCAGCTGTGTGGCCGCGGCGCCATGTGAGTCCAGTTGCGTGAGACATCTGGTGGCCACTCCATAAAATATTGCGTATAAGTGAAAAAACGTGTAAATTAAACATTTCTTTGGATTTTGGACCCCGTGTTATTTTAAAAACGCGTAAACCAAACTCGCGTAAATCGAGAGTTACCTGTAAGCCTTTTCAAAGGCTGTAGTTGGGACCGAAAGGGACAACTACCTCCTGAACCAAGACTAAGACCAAGATGATAGATACAGCGAACACTGGTCTCATTCTCGTGGTATGCTCTCCCTACGGCAACATAACTCATCCCAAAACGTAACTTCTCCTAAATCTGAATTCTTCTGCAAGGTGAACACCAATCTCGAATGCTTTGGGGTGCTTTCAGCAGGTGTTTTGGTAGAACAGTGTTGCCACTCGTGCCATGGCTACTTGGTGCGAAGAGCGGAAAATAAAAAAATCCTAAAAAAATTCTTCCATGATAACCCGTTTAAAACTGAAACCGTACTATTGAAAACTGTACTATTTGAGGGACGACTGTATAGTCAATCGGGGTTAAAAAAAACATCGGGTAAGTTGGGGTAAAAAGTAAGGTAGTGATACAAAGCAGAACAGGTTACAAGAAGAAGAAAAAGAGGAGACAGTTTGTTTACCACCTGGCCGCCTGCCGCTGTACCGCCGGCCTGGCTCCTGCCTGGCGCACACTCGCCTGTGTCTGTGTCCACACACAACTTTCATTATTCACCAAAGACCTGTAAAAATATTTGTGGTAAATTTCCGCAGCACCATTAGTTGCACGCACACCCTCCATGTGTTGGTGAAAGGGAGGCGACACCTGTTGGGAGGCAGGTGGGTGGGTGGGTGTCTGCCCCCCGCCCACCCTTCCCCTTCACCCTTTCCCCCTCCTGTCCACCATCATGCGCAGCCTCTCCCTTCACCCTTGCTCTCCTTTCCCCTCACCGCCACATACACGCTGAATGTTCCGCCGCCCTCCGCCTTTCAAGACGCTACGCTTGACTCGCGCTCATCCCTCACCTTCCCGATGCCCCTGCCCCTCCCTCACCCCTCACCCCTCTCATGTCCAAGTGTGAGGCTCTGTTACATCCCTCCCTTAGAAATCCATTTTTTTATTCGATCGAGATGGTAGAATGAAACCCTATTTTCCCTATTTGATTATAGTCCCGTCGATTTCGGATTCGCTGATCACAGGAATCTCGCAGAACCAGGTACCCGTGAACAGCGGGGGGCTTCTTTATTTAGGAAGGAGCTGGAAATAATAGAAAATTAAAGAGGCAAAACATCAGATCAGCAAGCCCCTCTTGAACATATTCTCAAAGTCGCTAAACACAGGAAAAGTACCACTAGAATGGAAAGTCGCTAATGTAACTGATATCTTTATAAAAGGCGACAAGTCGCAACCAGGTAATTATCGACCGATCAGTCTTTTTTTTTTTTTTTTTTTTTACAGCAAAGGAGACAGCTCAAGGGCACAAAAAAGTAAACATTAATAAAAAAAAAGCCCGCTACTCGCTGCTCCTAAAAAGAATCCAAAGAGGTGGCCGAAAGATAAGTCAGTTTCGGTAGGAGAGGTGTCCTGATACCCTCCTCTTGAAAGAGTTCAAGTCGTAGGCAGGAGGAAATACAGATGAAGGAAGATTGTTCCAGAGTTTACCAGCGTGAGGGATGAAAGAGTGAAGATGCTGGTTAACTCTTGCATAAGGGGTTTGGACAGTATAGGGATGAGCATGAGTAGAAAGTCGAGTGCAGCGGGCCATGGGAGGGGGGAGGCATGCAGTTAGCAAGTTCAGAAGAGCAGTCATGGAAATATCGATAGAAGATAGAAAGAGAGGCAACATTGCGGCGGAATTTAAGAGGTAGAAGACTATCAGTATGAGGAGGAGAGCTGATGAGACGAAGAGCCTTTGCCTCCACTCTGTCCAGAAGAGCTGTGAGGGAGCCCCCACACATGAGATGCATACTCCATACGAGGCGGACAAGGCCCTGTATATGGACAGCAACTGTGCAGGGAGAAGAACTGGAGACTGTACAGAACGCCAAGACTCGAGGAAGCTGATTTAGTAAGAGATGAGATATGAAGTTTCCAGTTGAGATTTTGAGTTAAGGATAGACCGAGGATGTTTAGTGTTGAGGAAGGTGATAGCTGGGTGTTGTCAAAGAATAGGGATAGTTGTTTGGAAGATTGTGTCGAGTGGATAGGTGGAGAAACTGTGTTTTGAGGCGTTGAAGGACACCAGGTTCTTCTTGCCCCAATCGGAAATAATAGTAAGGTCTGAGGCTAAGCGTTCTGCAGCCTCCAGCCTTGAGTCGTTAAGTTCCTGAAGGGTGGGTCTTCTATTAAAAGAAGTTGAATAATGCAGAGTGGAATCATCGTAGGAATGGATAGGACAGTTCGTTTTGGAAAGAAGATCATCAATGAACAACAGAAAAGAGTGGAGATAGGACAGAACCCTGTGGGACACCACTGTTAATAGATTTAGGAAGAACAGTGACCGTCTACCACGGCAGAAATAGAACGGTCAGAAAGGAAACTGGAGATAAAGGTACAGAGAGAAGGATAGAAACCGTAGGAGGGTAGTTTAGAAAGCAAGATTTGTGCCAGACCCTATCAAAAGCTTTGATATGTCCAGCGTAATAGCAAAAGTTTCACCGAAACGGCTAAGAGAGGATGACCAAGAGTCAGTTAAGAAGGCTAGGAGATCACCAGTAGAACGCCTTGGAACCCATACTGGCGATCAGATAGAAGGTCAGAAGTGGAAAGGTGCTTTTGAATCTTACGGTTAAGGATTGATTCAAAAGCTTTAGATAGACAAGAAAGTAAAGCAATAGGACGGTAGTTTGAGGATTGAGCGGTCACCCTTCTTAGGTACAGGCTGTGAAGGCATACTTCCAGCAAGAAGGAAAGGTAGATGTTGACAGGCAGAGGCGAAAGAGTTTGACCAGGCAGGGTGACAGCACGGAGGCCCAGTTTTTAAGGACAATAGGAGGCACTCCATCAGGTCCATAAGCCTTCTGAGGATTGAGGCCAGAGAGGCATAGAAAACATCATTTTGAAGAATCTTTATAACAGGCATAAAGGAGTCAGAGGGGGATGAGTAGGAGGAATATGCCCAGAATCGTCCAGAGTGGAGTTTTAGAAAAGTTTGAGAGAAGAGTTCAGCCTTAGAGATAGATGAGACGGCAGTGTTGCCGTCAGGACTGAGGAGTGGAGGGAAAGATGAAGAAGTGAAGTTGAGGAGATGTTTTGGCTAGATGCCAGAAGTCACGGGAAGAGTTAGAGAAAGCAAGGTTTTGACATTTTCTATTAATGAAAGAATTTTTGGTTAGTCGGAGAATAGATTTGGCACGATTTCGGGCAGAAATGTAAAGTTCATAATTAGCATTAGTTTGAAGGCTCTGGTATCTTTTGTGAGCTACCTCTCTATCATTGACAGCACGAGAACAAGCGTGATTAAACCAAGGCTTTTTAGCGTGACGAGTAGAGAAAGAACGAGGAATGTATGCCTCCATTCCAGAGACAATCACCTCTGTGATGCGCTGAGCACACACAGAGGGGTCTCTATCCTGGAAGCAATAATCATTCCACGGGAAATCGGAAAAGTACATCCTCAGGTCGTCCCACCGAGCTGAAGCAAAATGCCAGAAGCATCGCCTCTTCGGTGGGTCCAGAGGATGTACAGGAGCGATAGGACAGGATGCAGAAATAAGATTGTGATCGGAGGAGCCCAACGGAGAGAACAGTTTGACAGAATAAGCAGAAGGGTTTGAGGTAAGGAAGAGGTCTAGAATGTTGGGCCGATCTCCAAGACGGTCAGGAACGTCAATCATGTGCAAAATTTTAGAGACAATCATTCGTGAAAAAATGGTAAAGTTTTTTTAAGATAACAGACTAATTAAGGATTCGCAACATGGTTTTCGAAACAAACGTTCCTGTTTGACTAACCTTCTTGATTTCCTCAACTACATCTTTAATGTGTACGATGAAAGTCAATCAGTAGACATTGTATATTTGGATTTTCAGAAGGCATTTGGCAAAGTCCCTCACAACTGCCTCCTTAGTAAATTGCAAGCTCACAGTATAACTGGTAATATTCAAATATTGGCTCAAAGACTGGCTTACCGACCGTAAACAGAGAGTTGTTATGAATGGTATATCATCTGACTGGCAAGATGTCAAAAGCGGTGTTCCACAGGGGTCGGTGTTGGGACCTGTTCTGTTTTTAGTATATACGTAAATGACATTGACGAGGGGCTATCGTGTAAAATATCGAAATTTGCAGACGACACAAAAATAGCCAGCAGAGTCACTACGACAATGGATAAAGAAGACTTCCAAGCTGATCTCGAACGTTTAAGTAGTTGAGCACGAACATGGCAAATGAATTTTAATATTGAAAAGTGCAAGGTTATGCATATCGGAATCAATAACGATCGTATTCATTATCAAATTAACGGAGTGCAACTCTCTGAAGCCAACAAAGAAAAAGATCTTGGAGTAATAATTTCGAACGGTCTTAAACCGAGTCAGCATTGCACAGAAGTAGTAAAAACTGCCAACAAACTGATCGGAATATTTAGAAGCTAACCTGAACATCCGCTATTTTGCTCCGGTCTAACAGAAAGTAGTGTTAGCTTAGTTGTCGTGTATGATCTTCCTTCTGTCCATGTAAAATTCCATTGTAGTTTTTCTATACTACATGGTATTCTTCCTATTCATGCCAGCCTCGGCTGGAGGGACTGGTGGGAGGGGAGGAGCCTTCGTCTTTGCTGTCCTGTGTTTCTGACTCGTAAATTAGAGTAGATGGTAGCAACAACAAACAGCCTAGTTAGGACCAAGAGGTCTGTTGCTGTTTGCTTTTCCTTTGTACTCCTCCTCCTCCTCCTCCCCCATCTTTCCCCATCCTCCTCTCCTCCCTCCCTCTTCAAAATATCCTGCATATGTGAAGAAGAATGAAAGGAAGAAAGAGAGAAAAAAAGGAGAAAGTGAAAGGGAGAAAGCCAGAAAGAAATAAGAAAATCAAGAAAGAGAAGAAGAATAAAAGAGAAAGAAAAGAGAAATCAAGAATGAAATAAAGAAATAAAGAGAGAAAGAAACAGAGAAGGAAGGAGAAAGAGAAGAAGAATGCGAGAAAGAAAGAAAGGAAGAGAGGGAAGGAAACGGAAAGAAAGAAAGCTAATCACTGTATCGCGGGATTTTGCGGTAAAATAAGCATTTTCTGGCCTAAAAAATGAAAACTATATAAATCAACGTACTAAGTAGGAACACACCTAAATAATTTACATAGATTTACATAGAAAATCAGACCACACAGACCCCATGGTCCAGACTTGGTGGTCTGTCCTTAAACCTAAGTGATTTTACATTTATCAGAAGACTCCAAAACGTTGCATTTCTACTCTAGTTGATATTAAGTTGAAGGAAGTGACGGTCGAGCTTATTTTTGAAGGAGTCAATCGTGTTACACTGGACCACTGACGGTGGAAGCTTATTCCATTCTCGCACTACAACGTTGGTGAAGAAAAATTTGGTGCAGTCTGAATTTACTTGTCTACATCTGAGTTTTACGCCATTGTTCCTCGTGCGCAAAGTCTCATCGATCATAAACAATGTTGATCTGTCTACATTCGTGAAACCATTAAGTATTTTAAAACATTCGATCAGTTTTCCTCGGAGGCGACGCTTTCTCAAGAGAGAACATGTTAAGGGTAGAAAGCCTTTCGTAGGATTTGTTGCGCAAGGAAGGGATCATTTTCGCGTCTGACGCTGAACACCTTCTAATTTAGCAATATCCTTTGCATGGTGGGGAGACCAAAACTGTACCGCATATTCCAAGTGGGGTCTGACTAAACTGTTGTAGAGCGGGAGTATTACATCTTTATTCTTGAATACAAAGTTTCTTTTAATGAAGCCCAACATTCTGTTCGCTTTATTAGCTGCATCGAAGCATTGCTGTGAGAATATGAGGGTTCACACGATTTTTACCACCAAGTCTTTGACTCATTGAACGCTTTTGAGTTTAACGCCACATTTCCGATTCGAACTTCTTATTCCTCGTTCCAACTTGAAGGACCTGGCACTTGTCTACGTTAAAGGGCATCTCCCATCTATCCGACCAAGCTGAAATTTTGTGCAAATCCTCTTGGAGGCTTTGCCTGTCTTCGTCAGTGAGAACCGAGTTGCCAATCTTTGTGTCGTCTGCAAATTTACTAATGCGGTTATTGAGTCCAACATCCACGTCGTTGATGTAAATAATGAAGAGCACTGGGCCAAGGACCGAGCCCTGAGGGACGCCACTAGTGACAGGCGCCCAACGTCACCCCTAATGGCCTATTGCGCCATTAGTCTTTTCTCTGGTTCACTCCTCACCCACTTACTTTCTTTCTTCTCCCTCTCCGTCCCCGTATTTTTCTCCTTCCTTCTCATTTCTTCTTTTCCTTTCATCTCCCTCCCATTTTTCTCTTAATCTTTTTTCCTCCCACTCACACCCTTTCTCTCCCCCTCTTTCCTCACCTTTACCTGAACCTCCCTACCTCTCTCTTTTAATCTCTTTCCCTCCCACTCACACCCTTTCTCTCCCCCTCTTTCCTCACCTTTACCTGACCCTCCCTACCTCTCTTCTTTTCCCATCACATTTCCTCCACTCATTTCCCTTGTTTCCTCCTTTCTCACACCCTCTTATCTTTAGCCTTATCTCTCACTCTATCACCCTTCCTCCCTTTCTCCTTCCCCATTAGATTATATGAACACACACACACACACACACACACACACACACAAGCTTGCTCGCTCACACACACACACACAAGCTCGCTCGCTCACACGCACACACACACACACACACAAGCTCGCTCGCTCACACACACACACACACACACACACACACACACACACACACACACACACACACACAGAAGGAGAAATGGGAAGGGTGTGTGGAGGGAGGGGCAGAAGTGAGTCAGGTCATTTCCTGACCAAAGCCCTGACCTGACTCCCTTCTCATTTCCCCTTCTCTGTGTGTGTGTGTGTGTGTGTGTGTTTACAACTAGGTAAAACACACACACACACACACACACACACACACACACACACACAGAAGGTGAAATGGAAAGGGTGTGGGGAGGGAGGAGTGGTAGTGAGAGTCAGGTCATGTCCTGACTGAAGCCCTGACCTAACTCCCCCTCAGGACCTCACCTGACTCTCCCTCAGGACCTGACATGACTCTCCCTCTGAACCTGACATGACTCTCCCCACTGTCGCTCCCTCCCCACACCTTGTTTTCATCCTCTTTATCTCTCCCTGTTTCCTCCACTACTTTTCCTTGTTCTCCCTTCTTACATCCTCTATTGGTATTTTCATGACTCACTCTGTCCCTCTCCTCCCTTTCCCCTTCTGTATTTACCTAATTGTGATATAAAAGAAGTGAGCTACGCTCATATTGTCCTTTCTCTGAGTATTCTTCCGCCCCGCCAAACTAATTCCTGCGCGAAGTTCGTATTTACGAAGCAAATGTCGAAAGTCGAAACAAGAATTATAGTATCATTTATTGGGACCGCGTCGAACAACGAAAATGTCGAGGGAAGTGTTCGTAAGAGTGTGGGAAAGGTCAATAGGAGTGTGGGAAAGATTTATGAGTGTGGGGAGGGTTGATAAAGTCTTAAAATATATATAAATAATAAAAAAAATATAAGGTCACTACTTCGTGGATTTTCGCCTATCTGGAACGTAACCCCCGTGATAGACGAGGGATTAGTGTATCTCTCTCTGTGTGTATATATATATATATATATAGATATATATATATATATATATATATATATATATATATATATATATATATATATATATGTATATATATATATATACAGTAAAACCCGATTATCTGAAAGCGGATTATCAAAACCGGATTATCCGAAATTGATCTGATAATGCAATTAAAATTTAACTTTTTCTATACTAAAACGTTATAAACATCAAAATAAATAAAAGTCACTACATATGTACTATATTAACACATTTAAAATTGATAAGAACAGTTAAAATGAATATGCTTTCTAATACGTATTGTCAAATAGCTTGTAACGAATAGATCAATGTATTAGACAAAAACATTAAACAAACTCTCAACAACACCACGTCCGCACCTTCGCCCCAGCAAGGACGTAGGTGCGGCGAACGAACAAACTACTGCACGACTACTCTCACACCGTACTCTCAAGACAACGACACAAACACGACTCCTCTCCACTCCATGCCACATTCCCTTCCAACATACGAGTTGCGATAATATGAGTCATCATACTGTGTCTCCACCTGCACGATGCATCAAGGTCACACTTGCAAGCTTGCACAACCATTCACAATCGACTCTGCAACATTCACAATTCAGATCTGCAACGCCACAAGTATCAACATACACTGGTCCAGACAAGGAGACACACAGACAAACATACAATAAAACATTTACATCACATGTTTTAAGCGCACTACTTTGTTTAGCGTAGCATGTGTTTGTTTGGTTTCATTGTTTACATCGTCAGTCGGCAGTCGCGTCACACACTTCACACTGGGCAGTCGATCGCTTCTACCTGTGCTTTGACCTCACTTCTTTCTACATCACCATGCCGAAAGAAACCGAAAGGAAGAAAGAAAGTCCTTACCATACAGCAGAAGCTGGCGGCGATCAAAATGGCGGCCATAAATCCGGATTATCCGAAAAATCGCTTATCGAAAGAGGCTTCCTTTCATTTGGATAATCGTTTTACTGTATATATATATATATATATATATATATATATATATATATATATATATATATATATATATATATATATATATATATATATATATATATATATATATATATATATATATATATATATATATATATATATATATATATATATATATATATATATATATATATATATATATATATATATATATATATATATATATATATATATATATATATATATATATATATATATATACATATTTATATTATGCTGTAGGTAGGTGTTCCCCGAGATATGAACAATTATTTCATGGGTTCCTCCAAGGTGTAAAGGTTTGGAATCTGCTGTAGCCAAAGCTTTTTTTGCCTCATCAGCTCTCCTCTTGTTGACAGTATATTCTGCAGTAGTGTTGCTTTTCGAGCTTCTATCGCTATTTTTATGCTGACTGCTTTTCATAAGTTGCTAACTGTATGCCTCTATCACCACTCCTGCAGCCCTGCTGCACAACACCTTATGCTCTAGCTCACTTTTATACTGTCCAAACCTCATGTAAAAGTTACTCAGCATCTTCATTCCTTCTACTGGTTTGCTGTGGAATAGCCTTCCCTCCTGTATTTACTCCTTCCTACAATTTGAACACTTCCAGTCAAGAGGGAAGTATGAAGGCACCTTTTTAACAAAATCTTACACTATTTGAATTGCTCCTTCACTTTTCTTTGTAGAAGAAGAGGTTAGTAGTGATATATTTTTCTGTGCTCTCTAGCTGCCTCATTTACTGTAAAGAAATAAGTAATTTCTGGTAAAGAGGCAAAATGCCATTACCCTCTGATCCAGCATCTATGAAGCATGAATGTATTTCTGGGAAGGTTTCATATTCATCAAAATGCCTATTTAGTTAATTCACGTCACAATTGTCCAAAATAACCTGTTAGCAAAATAACCAATTCATTGTAAAAACATCAATTACAAGCTGCAGATATTTTTGCATATTTATTAGCAAATTTCAAATTTGAATGATGCTGACAAGTTACTAGGCTTATGTTCTGGGTTGCAAGTTATGATGCAACATCATGTGGATAAAAGTTTGACCAATTTTTTTGTTGTATTAGTGGTCAAGTATTTATTACCTTACTCTTTTTTGAGTTTGGGCAGCAAAATTTGTTGAAACTCATTTGTATTGCTTTGTTCCTAGGTTTGATTTTTTGGTAGAAGTGTGCAATATGTAGAAGAATATTTCTCTAGCATGTGTGATGGATGGCAGGTGTAACATTATATTGAGTTATACTTCATAAATATATGTAACATACCTATCTACTTTCTCCCTGCTTTGTTCCATTAAGTATAGTTGTACTAATATGCGTGGGTTGATGTAGGTTGTCCAGTGTTGATATCACGTTCATAATTATCCTGTGAAAACTTCTCCTTGTAAGAGTTGATGAGCCCCTTGTAAATGAATGATATATAGAACTGAATTACAGAAAATCCAGTTACTACATGCATCCTTCATTTTCCAGTACGGCAGCCTAATCCCATCCGCCTACGGGATCTGATAAGGCAGATTCGGTCAGCCAAGACTGCAGCAGAGGAGCGAGCAGTAGTAAACAGGGAATGTGCATACATCCGCCTCACTTTCAGGGAAGAAGATTCTGTATGGCGATGTAGAAATGTTGCCAAACTTTTGTACATACACATGCTTGGGTAAGTTATGTTGTCATTTAAGCAAATATTACTTGCTCTTTTCAAATGTCTGGAGGCCAAGATTACTAATGAAAGTACTTTAGGTGTAAAGTATACTAAGTTATACCATATAAGGCATCTATTTTTCCCCATTTCTAAAGAATGGCCAACATCCACACTCAACCCTCGGCTATCACGTCTAAAGTTGCACAGTATAGCTGTGCTATTGCCAAAATAGGGAATGCAATGTTAACCCCCTCGGTGCCATGCATTTTTCGCAAAAACCTTCCCCTGGTGCCAAGCACATTTGGATTTTTTTTTTTTTTGTGGAAAAATGTTCAGAATGATTAGACAACACATACTTGATACATTTTACTACTCATTTCTTAAAATTTCCATGATTTCTAGGTGCGGGAAGTTTCCGATATTTGGTGTTACATCCCATAGACTTACTCACCCCAGGGAGTTAGTCTATCAAACAAACCTTTTGGCCTGAGAGGCAGCAGAGGTTCAAAAGCCCTCCTTGCTTGGGCATCATGTGAGTGGCAGGCATTGGCACCTGACTTTCCCCACCACTGAAAGCTACCACTGTCACTATATATATATATATATATATATATATATATATATTATATATATATATATATATATATATATATATATATATATATATATATATATATATATATATATCTATATATATAATCTGTATTAAGGTCATTATCAGACCCAAAGTCACTTAAATCACTATCCATGAAGTCACTAGGGGCTTCATCAAGGGCACGAGCAAAGTTGGACGTTCGCAAAACATGCTTTGTGCGGCGAGACATCCTCCCTGCACTGCGGTCAAATCAGGAAAGGGACCCATACCCTCGAGATCCCTAGAGGCTTGGTGGGGGGGTGAAGATCAGTGACTAGGAGGGGTAAAGGTATGAATAGTGTCCTGACAGAGTATGAAAAGCTTCTCAGTCAAAATAAGGCCACAACAATTTTTCTAAATTGCCGCCGTAGATAAACAGCGCTGGCACGCAGCGTGCACCTACCCACCGCTGTAGATACACTGCGCTGGCTCCCTGGGGGTTAAGGCATAAAATGCTACATATCATCATAATTTTTAATTTTTAATTTCCTTTTGCAGGCAATACAGAATGCTCAAATCTGAGTAGGTTAGCATAGAAATATTATGTACATATTTTTATTATTCATTTAAGGTGAGTGCCTTGCCTAACAATGAGGTCACAAAATAGTTATTCTTATGTTCTGTAGGTGTTGAGGTGTTTGATATTTCATCAGGAGATGAACATTTATTGGTTTTATGCATATGTATGAATATTATTTGATTTATAATTCCATTTAATTACTCCTAGTAGTCATCAGCATTGATTTTAAAAGAAGGAAATGAGATTTTCATTGAGACCACAAGGTCCCATGGACAAAGACTGCATGGACAAAGGAACAGAAGGTCTATGGTTTACCTCTTCACCTCACATGTATAGGGTATGAGTACAGGTAACTCTCGATTTACGCGAGTATTGTGTCCTTGAAGAGGCCGCGTAAATAAAAAACAATGTAAATCAAACAAGAGGTAGGTTTCTGTCGAAAAATAAATATTCACTTCATTCAGTGGAGAGAGAGAGAGAGAGAGAGAGAGAGAGAGAGAGAGAGAGAGAGAGAGAGAGAGAGAGAGAGAGAGAGAGAGAGAGAGAGAGAGAGAGAGAGAGAGAGAGAGAGAGAGAGAGAATATCCATATCACCAAGATATCCACTCAAGCACTCAGTCTCAGCCTCACTCATGTGAGGAAGAAATGAGGGACACCATGAGCGACTGGCTAGTATTGGTACCGGTACCGAGCAGTCTGGAACCGGTTCCGTACCATATAGGTGGTACCGTTAGTACCGGTACTGGTACCGGTACTAACGGTACCTGCCCATCCCCTATTGTTGAGTAGTGTGGCAACATGGGTACTGTATTGTTGTTCAAGTAATGCACGGGAAGAACTGAGCTCAGCTGTGTGGTCGCGGGAGCGACTGGCTTGTATTGGTACTGGTACTGAGCAGTCTGGTACTGGTATTGTACTGTATAGCTGGTACCGTTAGTACCGGTACTGGTACCAGTACCTGCCCATCCCTATCAAGTTGAGTAGCATGGCAGCGTGGGTACTGTATTGTTGTTCAAGTGGCGCGCTGGAAGAACTGAGCTCAGCTGTGTGGCCGCGGGAGCGACTGGCTAGTATTGGTACCAGTACCGAGCAGTCTGGTACTGGTACTGTACTGTATAGCTGGTACCGTTAGTACCGGCCTGGTACCGGTACCTGCCCACCCCTATAATGTTGAGTAGCGTGGCAGCGTGGGTACTGTATTGTTGTTCAAGTGGCATGCGGGAAGAACTGAGCTCAGCTGTGTGGCTGCAGCGCCGTGTGAGTCCAGCTGCGTGAGACATCTGGTGGCCACTCCATAAAATATAGCGTATAAGTGAAAAAAACGTGTAAATTAAACGTCTATATGGATTTTGGACTCTGCGTTATTTAAAAATCGCGTAAGCCAAATTCGCGTAAATTGAGAGTTACCTGTACCAATGGAGCGGCATGGTCCAGTAGAGATGCACTTCATGCAAAAAAAACTGCCATGCAAAAAACTAAATACTACCTGAAAAGAAAATGAATACACCACAAAATACTTTATTCTGTAAATTATGTTCTCAAAGGGTACCAGCCTTATAGGACCCATACATTTATCTTCAGAAAAAAAAGGAAATGATGGTGATTTTGTGTGTGTGTATGTGTGTGTGTGTGTGTGTGTGTGTGGGGGGGGGGGTTGTCTCGGCCCAAACCTATGACAGCTATTTTTTTTGTAACTACAGTACCCTGCTGAGTTTTGCGCTTGCTTCATTCTGCAGGTATAGCGCAAAACTCGAGGTATTGAAAATACTGGAAGAGCGCTTATTTGTTCCGGCCCGTGGAGAAGCTGACTTTTTTTTCCCACTTTACTCCCTTGTTATCTCAAAATACATACTGTGTAAAAAGGAAGAAAATGTGAAGAGAGAACGGGTGATTTTGAAGCCGCAGGAGAAGGCTGTTGGCTGCCTTACGATTGGCTGACAGTTCTTAAAACACGCTTTTGATTGGCCGAGTCCGATGACGTCATCGATGGCGTTCATCCAGTCAGCGGCCTCTAACTATAACGAAACGAAAGCTTTGTGAATCTGAAGCTGACGTTGATAGTTAAATCATTAGTTCGTAGCTTTTACCGCGGGCTATTAGCGTGTTTCTCTGTCAATCTCGCCCCAGCACGTGTGAACACTGTCACCCAACCGCTAGTTTCTCGAGAATTTTGTACAGAGATTCAAAGTCGGCTGCATTTCACGAGAAACTCATCGAAGTTCTAGTCTGAAACTCAGTCAACAGCATGTCGGTTATTTTCTTGTGAGGTCGGTAAGTTCTGGTCACAAAAAGAAGAGCGTATCAGCTGATTGGTTCAGTAGCTACCTGCTTGTTTATTCCAGTACTGCAATGAGTTCCACGAAGCTTGATAAGCTTGGAGTAACCAGGTTGAGTAGGTCTTGGACTTGAGTCTTGTTCAAGCATAGCCACTGCCTCATTGTGTCTGGGTCCTCACTGCTAAGTTCTCGTAGCACTTAACAGTAGGAAGCTGTGACACACTCTCCCATTGTCTCCGAGCTAACCACTCTCAAACCAACAAATGATTTCTCCATTTTTCTTTCACCAAACACCACAAAGCTAACAGCTACATCTGGATCCATTGTTTGTTTTGCTTTTCAGCTGATATATCCCAGAATGCAACAGTCCTCTGTATGACCAAACTTAAAGATAAATAGTAGGCAAAAATTTGTCAGGAGATAATTTAGATGGAAAATTCCTGAGAAACTAGCTTGTGTGACCGCGTCTTTAAGCTGCTGGTGTCACACTGGGCCTTTGTCCTCCAACCGCGTTGGTGATAGGGGTGATCGGCAACTCCAGCTTTTCCGGGTGTGTGTCACACATAAGGTCGGTTGTCCGTATTCACAACGTAAACAAAGCAGTCACCCTGTATCGATTAAATAATAAACAAAGCAGCTCTGCCAGTCTACTTTATGAGTTTCCTTTTGGTTGGCCATTTTCCACTGCTCCTCACTCCTCAGCCACTGCTGTCGTCTATTTGTTTACATACAGCCGCGTGGTTGCTTGTATCCACAACCGTTTTCCATCCGTACATGCAACTGACAACTCGCTCCCGGCTGAGCTCAAGGGCAGCCGCGGTTGCCAGTAGCCCCAACGGTTGGAGGAAAACGTCTCGTGTGACATTGCCTTAAGGAATCGCGCATAATGCTGATGGTAGGTAGACTTGACCAGTACAAGTCAAAGCAGCGCGAAACTCGGAGCGATAATGCGCGAAAGTCGGGATGATAAAAATTTAGGATCGAGCGCGAAACTTGAGGATCGCAAAACTCGGATAGCGTGAAACTCGAGAGGGTACTGTGATTTTTTCCTATTTCTCTGCCTTGGATCCGTTTTATTTAATTACAGATGGAAAGAGCTTGCTTGTAAGTGTACTCATGCATGGCTTTATGACTCCTGCATGAACAAGTGTTCTGGAAAGTGGGCGCATCTTCATTGGCTCTTGATAAGGTCCAAAACTAATGGAGACGCATTTTTCAAACTGGGTTTAGAAGGGCAAAAATTGTACGCTTGACAAACCCTAACCTCACCCTACTTCCTATTGTATTTGTGGTCAAGTTTCCCTTTATGGTGGTGGAACTTCCTTCAACTAATTTCCAGCCTGGCACGATCCAGTAGAGACTCAGATTGGGACCATAAAAAGACACGCATCTGGTTAGGGTGGCGGTGTGTCTCGTTTGGTTTAGTTTTTTTTTTCAAAGTTTTCTGCCCTGTTTATAATAATTTTTCCCTTTTTCATTTGCTGAATATTGAATGAATAGTGCATAAAGTCATTAGCTATCTAATATAGACTAAAAATTAATAGAAGTGGAAAATAGACACAGGTGTTTTTTTTTATGGTTCGAGAAGATGGTCAATAAATAGCATCGCAAAGTTCAAATTCACAAAGTAAAAGCATTAAAGAGCATGTATTAACCCTTTCCTTGCGCGCAGTGTTGACGGGACTATCCCCTCAGGCGCAGTCGGGCAGCCCAATTGGGGGTCTCTTTTAACCTCTGTATCTCAAAAACTATTCATCACAGCTAAAAACCAAAAATACCGTTGGAAAGAGGAGGTCCAGATCTATAGGAGTCGGTTATGTATGCCTCTCTTGCGAACGTACATGCACGTTCAGGGAGTGTTGAATGTTAACACTTAACGTCAGTGCGTGCGTGATGATCAGCCATATTGAGGGAACTGTGGACATCTTTTCTTCAGATTCTGGCAAGGGAGTATTGCCAACTGCAATATTTACAACTATTTAGTCAAAGAATCAGTTGGTGTTAGGTGAAGCTATGCAAAAATGCCGCTATATTGGGCAAAAACATCCACCAGTTACTTGTCCGTAGATTTGCCGTGCTGGGCTGACATGATTTTCCACCAAATTTAGTGAAGAATCCACTCAATTGGCAATCCTGTGTTGTGAGAATTAGTGTTGGAACACTCTCATACGCAGGAGATTTGAGTGCGGGTGGAGGTCGCAGCGGGCGTTTAGCGCCACCAGCAAATACGCCTAACGCCTGCTGCAAGCGTTTAGCAATGAAAGGGTTAAAGGGTACAGTAGGCACGCCTACTACGCAACACTATGGGCGAGAAATGATCTCACGTAGTAGGAATACAAAATGTAGGGAATATATATATGATACACACACACTCGTACGCTCACATATGCACACTCATAGGCACACACACACACACACACACACGGGAGAGAAAGATCTTGTGTCACCAACTTGTCATGTTATTACTCAAGGGTGACAGATTTAATACAAGAGAGAGAAGGCTGGGGGGGGATGGAGTGTACCTGGATTTGAAAAAGGCATTCGACTAAGTACCGCACAGAAGACTAATTTGAAAAATTCAAAATAGGGGTGGAGTGGGTGATGGACTGATTAAGTGGCTGGAGGACTTTCTAACTAACAGGGAAATGAGGACAATAATCAGGGACAGGGTTTCCAACTGGTGCCCAGTGATGAGTGGGGTCCCACAAGGTTCGGTGCTGGTGCCAATAATGTTTGCTGTTTATATAAATGATATGGTGGACGGAGTGACCAGCTATGTGAGTTTGTTTGCAGATGATGCAAAGCTATTGAGACGAGTCAATGATGTGAAAGACTGTGAGGCATTGCAGAGGGACCTGGACAAAATATGGGAGTGGAGTGGTACATGAAAGATGGAGTTCAACCTTGGGAAATGTAAAAAAATAGAGTTTGGTAGGAGTGGTAGAAGATGTGAATATGATTATAAGATGGGAAGTGAGATAATATGCAGAGGAATGGAAGAAAAAGATTTGGGAGTGACTATCTCAGAGAACATGTCACCGGACAAACACATCAACAGGATAACGGGACAAATTATAAATTTGCTGAAGAACATAAGGACGGCATTTGTGTATTTGGATGAAGAGATAATGAAGAATATAATAGTTACAATGATAAGGCCAAGGTTGGAGTATGCAGCAGTGGTCTGGTCTGCTCACAAAAAGAAGAATATAAGAAAGCTGGAAAGAGTACAGAGAATGGCAACTAAGATGGTACTGGAACTTAGGGATCAGACTTACAAGGAGAGACTCAATAGCATGGGGCTCACAACCCTGGAGAGAAGAGAAAGAGGAGACCTGATAGCGGTGTACAGGGTGGTGAGTGGGGTGGAGAATCTGTACAGAGAGGACCTGTGTGTGTGGAACGAGAGAGGAACGAGAGGACGTGGAAAGAAGTTGTGGGCGACCACGTGTAGGCAAGATGTGAAAAAGTGTAGCTTCCCAAACAGAAGCACTGAGCCATGGAACAGACTGGAGGAGGAGGTGGTTTGTGCAAGAAACATTCATGATTTTAAGGAAAAGTTGGATAAGGGAGGATATGGAGACGGAACAGCGCGAGCGTAGCTCTTTTCCCGTATGTCACAACTAGGTAAATACACACACACACACATGCACAGACAGGAAAGGGACAGATGGGTTGATTGCATCTACCTGAACCTGAAGAAGCTGTTCAACAAAGTTCCACGTACAAGACTGCTATAGAAACTAGATAATAAAGGAGGATTGAAAGGGACAATGAAGAACTGGATGGAAGGGAAGAGAGATGAGAACATTGGTAAAGGACATAAAGTTGGAATGGAGAAATGTAGAGAGTGGAGTGCCTCAGGGATCAGTATTGGCACCAATACTTTTCCTAGTATATATTAATGACATGACTGAGGGAGTAAATAGTTATATGAACCTGTTTGCAGACGATGCAAAACTGCTCAGACCTATAAGAAACAGTAAAGACTGTTAAACTCTGCAAGAAGACCTAAACAAGATTTGGAAATGAAGTATGGAATGGGGGATGAAATTCAATGTGAAGAAATGTCATGTTATAGAAATGGGAAAAAGTGAAGCAAGACCAAAATGGACATATAAAATGGGAGATGGTGAAACATTAAAGAAAGTACACAAAGAGAGAGACCTGGGAGTAATAATGCAAGATAATAATCACCCAGAGAGTCATATAAATCGGATATTCAGTGATACGTACAACATGGTGAGAAATATTCCGCCGCAATGTTGCCTCTCTTTCTATCTTCTATCGATATTTCCACGCTGACTGCTCTTCTGAACTTGCTAACTGCATGCCTCCCCCCCTCCCGCGGCCCCGCTGCACTCGACTTTCTACTCATGCTCATCCCTATACAGGAAATCCCCTATATACGAAAGGGTTAGGGACTGAAAAAACCTTTCGTTTATCGATTTTTCGTATATCGAAGCCATTTCCCCCATAGGATTGTTAATAAATAGGGGGGTTAGGGACCAGCGCCAGCAAAAAAAAAAGAAAAAAAAAGAAAAAAAAAGTCAAATATAACTATGCTTAAAAGCAATTTACTACTCACAATACAATGAAACGCAAGGCTCATAAATAATTAAAAACAATTACCATTTCCTGTTCCTTTACTGTTATAGAAATGCATTACATATGTTAGGACAATCCCCTCTAACTCGTCACTACAACTCATCACTTAACATTGCCAATGTTTACTTCCCAAGCTGTGAAAGGCCAGTTTCGACTCGTGCCCAAACACGTGCCAAACAGTACACCACCGCACCACTCCAAGCCCCCCAACCCCTCCATCACCCTCACGCTTCCTCACGCTGGCTGGGATGTGTTTGGATTCGAGTCGAAGCAAGGGGTTCATAAACTGGCAGCGCTAAGTGATGAGCGTTGAAGTGGAGGGGACTGGACATGGACACTTGCTGCCTAATCACTGCTTGGTGGTGCTGCTGCTGAAAGCTGGCTTGAAATAAGCTGTGATTCTCTGCTGCTTCTTTTCCATTTGCTTGGACCTCAAGAGCTCCTCGTAGCACCGTATGGCTCCTTTTACAGAGCTACGCACTTTAAAACTCCTGTCCATATCAGGACTGGGCGCTTGGGAGCCATGATGGAGGCAGATAAAAAACACGAGTGAGCGAGTGTGCGTGAGGCTGTTTGCTGGCGACCGATATAGACATCGGTACGTAAACAGTGGGCGCGGAAACTGTCGTATTTTCAGATATGCTGGCATGTCTTTCGTGAACCGAAAATTGTCCTATATTTTTCACTTTCGTATATCCGAATTTTCGTACATCGAGCTTTCGTATATCGGGGATTTCCTGTACTGTCCAAACCCCTTATGCAAGAGTTAACCAGCATCTTCACTCTTTCATCCCTCACGCTGGTAAACTCTGGAACAATCTTCCTTCATCTGTATTTCCTCCTGCCTACGACTTGAACTCTTTCAAGAGGAGGGTATCAGGACACCTCTCCTCCCGAAGCTGACTTATCTTTCGGCCACCTCTTTGGATTCTTTTTAGGAGCAGCGAGTAGCGGGCTTTTTTTTTTATTAATGTTTACTTTTTTGTGCCCTTGAGCTGTCTCCTTTGCTGTAAATAAAAAATAAAAAATATAGGATTAGCTCTCCACTACAGTAAAACCACCATTTGCGCACTCACCATTTGCACCCTCGCCATTTGCGTGGCCTTAATTTGCGGCCATCATCCCACCATTTGCGCAAGTGGTCTTGCCAATTGCGCACCTCGTCACTATGGTAACAGCATCTCACTGGCAGCAAAATGGCATCCGCTGATCTTCTGAGGACGTTTACTAGCTGTTCTGGCAGCAAAATGGCGTCCGCTGATCTTCTGAGGACGTTTACTAGCTGTTCTGGCAGCAAAATGGCATCCGCTGATCTTCTGAGGACGTTTACTAGCTGTTTTGGCAGCAAAATGGCGTCCGCTGATCTTCTGAGGACGTTTACTAGCTGTTCTGGCAGCAAAATGGCGTCCGCTGATCTTCTGAGGACGTTTACTAGCAGTTCTGGCAGCAAAATGGCGTCCGCTGATCTTCTGAGGACGTTTACTAGCTGTTCTGGCAGCAAAATGGCGTCCGCTGATCTTCTGAGGACGTTTACTAGCTGTTCTGACAGCAAAATGGCATCCGCTGATCTTCTGAGGACGTTTACTAGCTGTTCTGGCAGCAAAATGGCGTCCGCTGATCTTCTGAGGACGTTTACTAGCTGTTCTGGCAGCAAAATGGCATCTGCTGATCTTCTGAGGACGTTTACTAGCTGTTCTGGCAGCAAAATGGCATCTGCTGATCTTCTGAGGACGTTTACTAGCTGTTCTGGCAGCAAAATGGCGTCCGCTGATCTTCTGAGGACGTTTACTAGCTATTCTGGCAGCAAAATGGCGTCCGCTGATCTTCTGAGGACGTTTACTACCTGTTCTGAGAGCAAAATGGCATCTGCTGATCTTCTGAGGACGTTTACTAGCTGTTCTGGCAGCAAAATGGCATCTGCTGATCTTCTGAGGACGTTTACTAGCTATTCTGGCAGCAAAATGGCATCCGCTGATCTTCTGAGGACGTTTACTAGCTGTTCTGGCAGCAAAATGGCATCTGCTGATCTTCTGAGGACGTTTACTAGCTATTCTGGCAGCAAAATGGCGTCCGCTGATCTTCTGAGGACGTTTACTAGCTGTTCTGGCAGCAAAATGGCATCTGCTGATCTTCTGAGGACGTTTACTAGCTATTCTGGCAGCAAAATGGCGTCCGCTGATCTTCTGAGGACGTTTACTAGCTATTCTGGCAGCAAAATGGCATCTGCTGATCTTCTGAGGACGTTTACTACCTGTTCTGAGAGCAAAATGGCATCTGCTGATCTTCTGAGGACGTTTACTACCTGTTCTGAGAGCAAAATGGCATCTGCTGATCTTCTGAGGACGTTTACTAGCTATTCTGGCAGCAAAATGGCGTCCGCTGATCTTCTGAGGACGTTTACTAGCTATTCTGGCAGCAAAATGGCGTCCGCTGATCTTCTGAGGACGTTTACTACCTGTTCTGAGAGCAAAATGGCATCTGCTGATCTTCTGAGGACGTTTACTACCTGTTCTGGCAGCAAAATGGCATCTGCTGATCTTCTGAGGACGTTTACTAGCTATTCTGGCAGCAAAATGGCGTCCGCTGATCTTCTGAGGACGTTTACTACCTGTTCTGAGAGCAAAATGGCATCTGCTGATCTTCTGAGGACGTTTACTACCTGTTCTGAGAGCAAAATGGCATCTGCTGATCTTCTGAGGACGTTTACTACCTGTTCTGAGAGCAAAATGGCATCTGCTGATCTTCTGAGGACGTTTACTAGCTATTCTGGCAGCAAAATGGCATCTGCTGATCTTCTGAGGACGTTTACTACCTGTTCTGAGAGCAAAATGGCATCCGCTGATCTTCTGAGGACGTTTACTAGCTATTCTGGCAGCAAAATGGCGTCCGCTGATCTTCTGAGGACGTTTACTACCTGTTCTGAGAGCAAAATGGCATCCGTTGATCTTCTGAGGACGTTTACTACCTGTTCTGAGAGCAAAATGGCATCCGTTGATCTTCTGAGGACGTTTACTACCTGTTCTGAGAGCAAAATGGCATCTGCTGATCTTCTGAGGACGTTTACTACCTGTTCTGAGAGCAAAATGGCATCCGTTGATCTTCTGAGGACGTTTACTAGCTGTTCTGAGAGCAAAATGGCATCTGCTGATCTTCTGAGGACGTTTACTAGCTGTTCTGGCAGCAAAATGGCATCCGCTGATCTTCTGAGGACGTTTACTACCTGTTCTGAGAGCAAAATGGCATCTGCTGATCTTCTGAGGACGTTTACTAGCTGTTCTGGCAGCAAAATGGCATCCGCTGATCTTCTGAGGACGTTTACTACCTGTTCTGAGAGCAAAATGGCATCTGCTGATCTTTTGAGGACGTTAACTAGCTGTTTTAGCTGCAAAATGGCGTCCGCTGATCTTCTAAGGACGTTTACTAGCTGTTTTAGCTGCAAAATGGCGTCCGCTGATCTTCTAAGGACGTTTACAAACTGTTTTAGCTGCAAAATGGCGTCCGCTGATCTTCTAAGGACGTTTACTAGCTGTTTTAGCTGCAAAATGGCGTCCGCTGATCTTTTGAGGACGTTTACTAGCTGTTTTAGCTGCAAAATGGCGTCCGCTGATCTTTTAAGGATGTTTACTAGCTGTTTTAGCTGCAAAATGGCGTCCGCTGATCTTTTAAGGATGTTTACTAGCTGTTTTAGCTGCAAAATGGCGTCCGCTGATCTTTTAAGGATGTTTACTAGCTGTTTTAGCTGCAAAATGGCGTCCGCTGATCTTCTAAGGACGTTTACTAGCTGTTTTAGCTGCAAAATGGCAACTGCTGATCTTCTAAGGACGTTTACTAGCTGTTCTGGCAGCAAAATGGCAACTGTTGATCTTCTGATTAGATTTACTAGCTGTTCTGGCAGGAAAATGGCGTTCGCTGGCGAGCTACAGCTGTCTACCATCCGTGCGCCCACTGCCACCAATGAAGAACACTGCCAACGTACACAACATGTTGTTTCCCACCATAACCCGATCACCTCTCTTCGTCTCGTGGTGACTGCGATTATTCGATGTTTTCTGCCTCACCTTTGCACCACCATCATGCTGCACGCAGCGTCATCGAAACCTAAACCCCGAAAGAACCCGATGATGACCATAGCACAGGTGGAAGTGATTAAGGTGGACAGTGGAAGAAAAAAGTGAGAGATTGGCCGTGAGTGTGGCGTGTTTCCTGCCAGCAGACCTTTTTTTTTTTTTTTTTTTTTTTTTTGTTGGTAGGGGGTGTTTTGGGCCGTGACCGCACATATGTATCTTTCCCCATAGGTTATTAAGTTCGCCATTTGTGCACCTTCAGACCGCCCATATGTGCACAAATGGTGAGGTTTGACTGTATTTCAGGAATCCCGATGGTCCGTAATTTTCAGCTGAGGGTCATTTTTTATCTTTTTAGGTAACATCAAGAGTAATTGGGAAAAAATGGAAAAATACTGAAAAACAGATGAAAGCAGTGCACCAAACTATTCAGTTCCACACCCAAGCTGACTCTCCAGTCAGTCAAACAAAAGAATGCAAACAGAAATAAACAAAGAAAATGTTGAATAAACACAACAACATGTGGAAGGGCACTGAAAGTGTGCTCCTGAACATGCATGGCGCACCTTTTACTGCACTTTGTTTACAAGCATCATCGCCCTCACTACCTCATCACCACCACCTCACCCTTGCCACCTCATTGCAAGTTAATTTAAGGTATTACGTTCAGTTTGTCAAATAAAAGTATTTCTGTATATATGTATGTGAACTTTCTTGGTGCCTGGTGGCAGGGGAGCAGCTGTGTGGCACTTGGCAAGGGAGGCAGTGGTGACAGCTGCATCCTTCCAGGTGTTGAGGTCCATTGGTTGTGTCTGTGTGTTTGCATGGTGTGATTGGAACATTGTGAGGTTCATCATCTTCATCATCATCATCATTTCATCGACGCCTGCTTCTAGGAGCTCCCACCAGGGGATGGCCACGGCAGAAGAGTTTCCAAATTTCTCTATCCAGACACTCCCTCCTTGCCTGCTCAAAGATTCTCAAAGATCTTTCCCCCCTCTCCCTAATGTACTCTTGCACCCTATCTCTCCATTTCACTGGAGGTCGTACTCTAGCATTCCCTCCTTCTATCTCACTCACACACACCTTTTGGTCATCTTACTCTCCTCCATTCGCTCCATGTGGCCAAACCACTTTAAAGTCTGTCGCTTCACTTCTTCCACCACTCCACACTTCTTCCCTTCACCCCAGTGACACATTCCAAAATGCTCGTACACACTTTCATTACTCATTCCATCTATTCTACTCACACCACAAGCACTCCTCAAATAACTCATTTCCACTGCCTGCACTCTAGACTTCTGACTTTCATTCCAGGCCCACGTTTCACTTGCATATGTGTGGGTTGGTACTATTGTTGTGCTGGAAGCTTCCCCCGGGATCTATGGGCCTCAGGAAGACTCCTGAAGGAGCGAGCAAGGGGCGGGGAGCAAGGCTCCGCCTGCGTCCCGCGGGGCACGGTCAGGCGCCAGGTGGGAAGTGTTGCCAACTTGGCCAGATTTTTGCTACATGTTCATTCTTGTATGATCGGATATACTGTAACGTTCTAAACTGTACTGTTCGGTATATATGTAGGAGAAGAGGGCGAGAGGAGTCAGTTACAGTCATAGTCAGCTAGTAGTCAGTGAAGAGTCAGAGAGAATTGTACTAAGGAGGAATATTAAACTACAGAAGCTGTGCAAGGTGTTTTACATATCTCCCTCCCACAGAGTCTCCTGATGGCGACACGGAACCCAAGTAACACGTCCAGCATAACATTATTATTGTATTACTCAAATCCCTCTTTACTTCCATGCTCACACTTCTGCCATTCATGATTCATCCCAAAGACCCTACCACCCTTCTTCCTTGCAATGGCCTTTCTCTTATCTCTCCCTCCATACCACCATGCTTACACATAACTGATCCAAGGCACTAAAACTCGTTGACCTTCTCACATAGAATGATCGAATTTCAAGAAGAAAATTACCTAAGCCAAATGGTTTCTGAACAAACTCGACAAAATAACATACTCGACCTTGTTATAACGACCCAAGATAACCTAGTCAGTAATGTCATGGTAGGAGAACACCTCGGTTCTTGCGATCATAAATTAGTGAGCGTCGACATTAGAGCTCAAACATCAGTGACTGAAACTAAAGTAAAGGTGCCCAATTTCAAAAGAGCTAACTTTGTAGAAACCCGACAAAAACTAACAGAAACACAACTATCAGATGACGGCAATGTAGAGGAAGCCTGGCTAAGCTTTAAAAATCATTTACTCACTCAGCAGGACACATTCGTCCCCTTGTACGAGAAGCGAAATAACACTAATAAAAGCCCACCTTGGTTTAATAGCAAAATTAAACACTCAGTCAAGGAGAGAAAATTGTCTTACAGGTTAAAGAAAGAACAAAGTACGCCCGAAAACATTAGACTTTATAATGATGCCAGGCTTAGTAAAAAGATTAGTATGTCAGGCAAAGCGTAGATATGAAGAAAATATTGCAGCCAACTGTAAAAATAATCCGAAATCCTTCTTCAGTTACATAAACAACAGAAAGGCGATCAGAAGTGGAATTGGACCTTTAACAAACAGTGACGGTGCACTAGTGACTGACAGCCAACACATTGCAAACCTCTTAAACAATTACTTTTCTTTGGTGTTTAATACTAAGTCTTTCTCCCACTACCACCAACACCAATACAAATGTAAATCTCGAGCATGCATTGCCTAATTTTGAAATAACAACCGATAAAGTCCTTAAAGCTCTCCATTAACTTAAAACAAATAAAAGTCCCGGACCTGACAAAGTATATCCTATACTGCTTAAAGAAACAAAGAGCGAAATACTCTCCTCCCTCACAATCATATTCAATATGTCCTTGCGACAAGGCATCGTCCCTTCAGATTGGAAAAAGGCTAACGTGACACCGATTTTTAAGAAAGGAGACAAAAAAATACCAGGTAACTACCGACCCATTAGTCTATCTTCAATTGTAGGTAAGCTACTTGAGAGCATAATTAGAGACAAAATGGTGCATTAGCTCGAAAGCCACTCATTAATAGGGGATTCACAACATGGCTTTCATAACAAAAGATCCTGCCTGTCAAACCTACTGACCTTTTATAACGACCTCTTCTCAGTTTATGATGTAACCAAATCATTGGACGTAGTCTATCTTGATTTCCAGAAAGCGTTTGATAAAGTCCCACATCATAAATTACTTTACAAATTAAAGCAAATAGGTATTGACGGTCAAATACACCAACGGATCGCGAATTGGTTGAGCAACAGACAACAAAAAGTTGTGATTGACGGATTTAACTCAGAGTGGGCGCCGGTCACTAGTGGCGTCCCTCAGGGGTCGGTTCTTGGCCCAGTGCTCTTCATTATTTACATCAATGACGTGGATGTTGGACTCAATAATCGCATTAGTAAATTTGCAGACGACACAAAGATTGGTAACTCGATTCTCACTGACGAAGACAGGCAAAGCCTCCAAGAGGATTTGCACAAAATTTCAGCTTGGTCGGATAGATGGGAGATGGCCTTTAACGTAGACAAGTGCCAGGTCCTTCAAGTTGGAACAAGAAATAAGAAGTTCAAATACGAAATGCGTGGCGTTAAACTCACAAGCGTTCAATGCGTTAAGGACCTGGGGGTCAAAATCGCGTCGAACCTCAAATTCTCACATCAATGCATCAAAGCAGTAAATAAAGCGAACAGATTGTTGGGCTTCATTAAAAGAAACTTTTTATTCAAGAATAAAGATGTAATACTTCCGCTCTACAATAGTTTAGTCAGACCCCACTTGGAATATGCGGTACAGTTTTGGTCTCCTCACCATGCAAAGGACATTGCTAAATTAGAAGGTGCTCAGCGTCGGGCAACAAAAATTATCCCTTCCTTGCGCAACAAAGGCTTTCCACCCTTAACATGTTCTCTCTTGAGAAACGTCGCCTCCGAGGAAAACTGATCGAATGTTTTAAAATACTTAATGGTTTCACGAATGTAGACAGATCAACATTGTTTATGATCGATGACACTTTGCGAACGAGGAACAATGGCATAAAACTCAAATGTAGACAAAAATTCAGACTGCACCAAATTTTTCTTCACTAACGTTGCAGTGCGAGAATGGAATAAGCTCCCACCGTCAGTGGTCCAGTGTAATACGATTGACTCCTTTAAAAACAAGCTCGACCGTCACTTCCTTGAACTTAATATTAACTAAAGTAGAAAAGCAATGTTTTGGAGCCATCTGATTAGTGTAGATTCACTTAGGTTTAAGGACAGACCACCTAGTCTGGACGATGGGGTCTGTGTGGTCTGATTTTCCATGTAATTCTATGTAATTCTATGTAATTTCTTCACCATTCAAAATTATTTTGCATTCTTTTTCACATTCAATTCCCACTCTATATGGTCATACAAAATCTGCAACCTCACTTCTACTTCGCTCACAAACCACCACTTTACTTTTGTTGACATTTACTTTCAGCTTTCTCCTTTTACAGACAGTATCAAAAACACTGACCAAATTTTGTAAGTCACTTTCATTTTCTGCAATGAGCACTGTGTCATCAGTATCAAGTTCAGTACCCACTTCCTTCCCTCAGCGAACATTTTTACTCCAACTTCCCCAACTTTGCCCTTCATTTCTCTAATGACACCATCCATATAAATATTGAGCA
>NC_066549.1:16377746-16415036 GCF_024679095.1 Eriocheir sinensis | reverse complement strand
CATTTTTAACCTAACTGGTAGACTATTTTTTTTTCTCAAACTCAATATTTACTTTTTTTTTCACCTACATTGTTATATAAATTTTGAAACATTATTTGCACCTATACCTTTTTAATCTAACTGGTAGACCATTTTTTTTCTCAAACTCAATATTTACTTTTTTCTCGCATCACTTGCATTGTTATATAAATTTTGAAACATTATTTGCACCTATACCTTTTGTGAGGGGGTGGGCGCACTTTTACAAATGTTTTTTTCTTTCCTGTAAAAAAATAATAAATATCTTCCTCATACCATACTACTGGATGCCTTTCATTACTCTCCCACGCCCTTGTGCTTCCTTTTTCGAGTTATACACAATTATTATTATTATTTTTTTTTGGGGGGGGGGAGGGCTTCCACACACTTTTCTTTGAGAGGGTTAATCCTACAGTTCTTTTTGGTTATATTTTGTCATACACACACACACCTGCACACACACACACACACACACACACACACACACACACACACACACACACAAGGTTGCATGAACTCAGTCACTCATTCCCTTTATCCAATTACTTTTCTTTCTAATTCTCATAGTCGACACACCTGAGTTTTCTCTTCCAGCAAACTTTTCCTTCCAAAAACCTTGCTCGTTCTCTCTCTCTCTCTCTCTCTCTCTCTCTCTCTCTCTCTCTCTCTCTCTCTCTCTCTCTCTCTCTCTCTCTCTCTCTCTCTCTCTCTCTCTCTCTCTCTCTCTCTCTCTCTCTCTCTCTCTCTCTCTCTCTCTCTCTCTCTCTCTAACTTTTTTTTTTATAGTTTTTCTGTGTTGTGTATTTAGTATTCAACAAAGCTAGCAAAAATGATTTATTCTGTGGGTGCTGTACGTGTGTGTGTGTGTGTATGTGTGAGAGAGAGAGAGAGAGAGACTATTGTGAGTGATATTATTGTGTATGATATTTTTGTTTGTGAGAGAGAGAGAGAGAGAGAGAGAGAGACGACCTTTCCTCCATGTTCCAAAGCCTCTTGCACACATTTTCAGGTTTCATTTTCTCTTCCTATCCTCTCTGCCTTTCATTCTCCGTCCGTTTTCTTTAACTTTTCATTTCAACTTTCTATTCTTCAACTCTCCATTTCCTCCCTTTATCCTCCCCTTCCAATCTCCTTTCTTTATCCTGTGTTATCTCTATCGTTTTTTTTCTCTTGCATTTTCCCTTCCCTCACCTTCTCTTTAACTCTTAGATTCGAAATGTTCACCTCACCTGTATTCCATTAATCTTGCCCCCTCGAATTTCTAATCTCTGTTCAGGTGTTTATCCATTCCTCTGACTCTTAACTCCCTGGAATTCCTCTATATCTTTCTCTTGCAGTCTTTTATTTCTCCCACTACATTTTACTTTCACCTCCCTCTTGCTTTTTATCATTCCTCCCACGTTCTTTCTTCCCTCGCATTCCTACGTCTTATTTTTTCTTCCTCGGTATCCTTTTCTTTCTCTCTTATTCCGTCGAACTCTTCCTCCTGCCTATAAATTTTTCCCTCCGACTAACCTCCGCACCTCTCACACCAGGGATCCCAGACGCATATTTCTGAACTGTCTGCGTGATGGACATCTTCCCGAGCCTCTGAGCCGTGGATGACGCGCGGATCGTAGCTCAAAATCTAACAACGAAATCTTATTCTTTTTATTCTCAGTGTATTTTCCGTCAGAAAATAGCCGTGAATAGAAAATCAAATCTAGCCCAACTTAATTATCAACCTAACCTAGCCCAACCAAACCAGACCTAACCAAAACTCAACTTAACCTAACCTAACCTAACCTAACACACCTGCCGGCTCCGTGTTGAGGTGACGCGACACGGCCAAGTGTTAATGCAAGGTGAGTCCAAAGCCGGGTTCTTTTTCCCACAGAGGTTCACGCGCGCCTCTAAAATTGATGGAAAACATGAGCCAGAAAAAGCACCACCGGCAGCACAAGAGACGGGACGAAGAGAGAGAGAGAGAGAGAGAGAGAGAGAGAGAGAGTGTGTCTGTCTGTTATTGTTCTTTAGGTGTGTCTGTGTCTTTGGATGTCTGTCTATATTTCTGTCTATATCTGTCTGTATGTCTGTCTGTCTTTATCTATCTGTATATCTCTGTATGTCTCTGTCCGTGTGTCTGTCTGTCTGTTTGTCTGTCTGTATATCTCTGTATGTCTATGTCTGTATGTCTATCTGTCTCATTCATTTCTCATCTATCATTCTCTCTCTCTCTCTCTCTCTCTCTCTCTCTCAGTTGGACAATAAAGAATGAAAAATGTATTTGGTGTACGATCGCACATTTTTCCTGCCGGCGCACCGTGAGGTAAATTTTTATAGATTTGACTTTTTTCAGTTTTTTTCCGGAGTTCGGTTACGGTGAGGCGATAGTTCGTGCGTGGCGGCCCGACGCGTTTCATTTTTGCGCTCTTGTTTTGTTGGAGTTTTTTTTTAATGGGTGGAGGTGAAGGTTGGTCTGTAGTGTAGTAGGGTGGTGATGCTTTGTTCCATGCCGTGAATAGCTCTATATTTTGTTTTTATTTCACTAATATTGAGTTCGATTTTCAGCTGGTCGAGGTGTGGAGGCTAGGGCCATATTTTTAAACATTTCTGCGCCCAAGAACACGTAATTTACTAGTCTTTCGTGGGAGTTTTGGGCATTTCCAGGGGTACTTGTATGGCCCTGGTGGTAGTCTGAGCCTTCTTCTGTACCGTGAACCCAAGAGAACACTCATTAGAACTCGATTAACGTCCTTTTTGGCCTTTGGAAATAGTTGGTGTTAGGGGCGGGAGCATCTGACAATACCAACCTTAGTCTGCGCTATGGTGGAGGTGCTTTACTCTTCTTACAAGGTCGACCAAAGCAAACACGTGTAAAGCCTCTCAAGACGAAAGGAAATGGTGAATGACAGAAAGAGCAAGAAACTGTGATCAGAAAACTTTTACTGTATTGAAAGAAGAGGAAAGAGAAGGGAATGTGTATTAGTTCTGGGGAAGAAGTTTGAGTTAGTTCCCTGGTTGTGCTGTTGGGAGCGTAGAGTGTGTGTGTGTGTGTGTGTGTGTGTGTGTGTGTGTGTCGGGGAGGGGAGGGGGACGTCTTTGTGCCCGTGGATGAAAGGTATTTATCTGTATCCTTAACCTAAGTTCTTGCTTTAACAAGGTCAGCCTTACCCTATGCTTCCCTCAAGGCAACGCTATCTCAACCAAAGACTTAACCTACCTTTTACCTGTTCTTCCTCTCTATTTTCCCTTGCTTTTATTCTTTACCCTTCTTTTTCCCTTTCTTGAGCTCTTCTTTTCCCCATTCTTTTCTTCCTTCTCTCGTTTTTCATCGTTCTTTTCCCTCTTTTCTTTTTGCCGTTCTCTTCCTTCGGCTCTTCATATCGTTTTCTCTCGTTCTTTATCCTCATTTTTCCTCTCTTCTTCTTCCCCTACTCCACTTGGTTCTCATCCTTCCTCTCTCTCTTTCCCTCTTACACTACATTTCTCTTTTTTCTCATCATTCATCCTTTTTTCCTCTTTTGTTCTTGGCCTCCTCTTCCTTCTTCTCTTCCTCCCTCCTCTTCATCCCTTCATTCATCCGTTAATATTCTCCACACTCCTTCTTCCTCCCTTTCCCTTCCTCTCTCTTTCTTTTCCCCGCCACTATTTTCCGCCCTCTTATTCTCGCTCTTCCTTTTGGCTTCTATCTGCTGCCCTTTCCTTCCTCTCCCTCCTACTCATTTTTCATCTTTTTCTCTTGTTCTTGACCTCTTTCTGCTGCTCCTTTCTCTCTCCTTCCTTCTCTCCTTCCCTCTCTCCCTTCCTCTCATGTCCCTTCACTAGCGGCCTGATGAGCTAAGGTGAAGAGAAAAATGACAGAAGATTAAAGGCAGCGAGAGAGGTGAGGCAAAGAATTAACAGAAAACATGAGGAGGAGGAGGAGGAGGAGGAGGAGGATGGGGAGTACAAAGGAGTACAAAGGAAAAGCAAACAGCAACAGACCTCTTGGTCCTAACTAGGCTGTTTGTTCTTGCTACCATCTACTCTAATCTACGAGTCAGAGACACAGGACAGCAAAGGCGAAGGCTGCTCCCCTCCCACCAGTCCCTCCAGCCGAGGCTGGCAAGAAAAGGAAGAAGGAGGAGGAGGAGGAGGAGGAGGAAGAGGAGGAGGAAACTCACGACAAACTGTGGCAACATATCGCCTCCTGAGACCCCGTGGGTGTGTGTGTGTGTGTGTGTGTGTGTGTGTGTGAGAGAGAGAGAGAGAGAGAGAGAGAGAGAGAGAGAGAGAGAGAGAGAGAGAGAGAGATACAGACAGACAGACAGAGACAGACAAAGACAAACAAGCTTTCATCAGTCACATGTCAACACGCCACTGAAAGCAGAAAAAAACAATAGAGCACACAGACACACACACACACACACACACACACACACACACACACACACACACACACACACACACACCTGGAACCCTGATTGTAACCATGCTACGTACAAGGGCGCAGCAATAGTCTGGTCACCGAGTACAAAGTAAATATGAAGAAAGTCGAGAGGATTCAGAGGGCAGCAACAAAACTGATTTCAGGACTAGGAGATTTAACATACGGAGAGAGCAACCAGCGATTTTTCAGGCCAATCTCTCTCTCTCTCTCTCTCTCTCTCTCTCTCTCTCTCTCTCTCTCTCTCTCTCTCTCTCTCTCTCTCTCTCTCTCTCTCTCTCTCTCTCTCTCTCTCTCTCTCTCTCTCTCTCTCTCTCTCTCTCTCTCTCTCTCATTTTTCATAACCTCTGGACATGGAAACATTTTGCCTTTTGATCTCTTTTTTTTCGATCCCGGAACCATCTTTTTTATTTATTTATATTTCATGTTTTTTTTGTGCCATTTTTGAGCCGAAATGGAAAAAAAGTGTAGCTGGATTTTTTGTTTGTAAGGGTTTTAATTTGTAAATACGTTCCGAAAATACTCACTTTTGGGGCATTTCGTCTTCGGTTTTTTTCTTTTTTATTTATTTATTCAATTATTTATTTATTTATTTTTATTTATTTATATATATATTTTTTTTCGTTTTCTTGGGAGATAGTGATACAAAGAAGAGGTCAATTTCGGGTGTAGAGGCGCCTTGATACTATTAATAAAAGGATTAATAAAGAGATTAATAAAAGCTCACAACGCCTCATCGTGCGTGTAAACCTGATCTGCTTTTCTGCTTTTCTCTTAATTGTTATCTTTACAGGAGCAGATATATTCATTTTTACTTTCCTCGAATTTCGGAGTCTCATTTAAAGCAAAACAATGATAAATAAACAAATGAAAAATACACAGTTAATTTCAATGATGTATTTATTAAAAACTCTAATCAACACTGTCATTAGCATCTCATCATACGCACAGATTGAAAAATATATTTGTTTATCAGATATAACTTGAATTTCTCTATCTCCTAAAATGGAACTACGTTTATTTCATACAAATTTTTCAGGCTCTTGTCTAGTGACGTTTGGTCCAGTGGAAAAAAAAGGTAAATGCATTTTTGAGTTCGGATATGATATAAATACTGTTTAAATACGAACATTTTATTCTCATTTTACCTTTTTTATTCTTGCAAACTTTTAATGCCAGAAAATGTAGAAGAAAAAGTGCAAAAAATGTTACATCTTCAACTTCCTCGTGGTCAAAGGGACGAGCAATTAAAAAAGAAAGAAAAAGAAAAAAAAAGAAGGGGAGAGGAGAACGAAATAGTTAGAGGGAAAAAGGAATCGATGGGAATATAGAAAAAAATAAAGAAAATAAAACGATAAAAATAAATAAAACCCAACACGTACATACTAACAAAACTCTCTCTCTCTCTCTCTCTCTCTCTCTCTCTCTCTCTCTCTCTCTCTCTCTCTCTCTCTCTCTCTCTCTCTCTCTCTCTCTCTCTCTCTCTCTCTCTCTCTCTCTCTCTCTCTCTCTCTCTCATCTACATATATGTTTGTGTGTTTGTCTGTCCGCCTTTTTCACTCCCGGTTCGTTTGTTTTCTCTCTTCCTACATTTTACTTTTTGTGTGCGTGTTTCGCGATGTGTGTGTGTGTGTGTGTGTGTGTGTGTGTGTGTGTGTGTGTGTAGCCTACCAGCGCTATGGTATTCCACATGAAAAAACAACAAGACAAACATCAGTAATAATGACAATCCGAAGGCATCAAAGTAATTAGTTCTCTTTTTCATGAATTAAAATAACACTGAAAAAAATAACCGATGAATTAAAAGAACTCATGGGAAAGCTTGGTTTTATTACCGCGCCTTATTACCTACTCAGTTAACTGCTCTTCCATTGTCAAATCATATCATTACTAACCTTCAAATTCCCCGAAAAAAATAGGAACGCGTATAGAGATCAAAACGTGAGTGAAAATACCCGAGAGTTTATTTATATACCTCTGGCAATATCAAGAAGAGCTGGTGTACTGTAAAACTCGTGTTCCCAGACAAAGCGCACCAAATTATATTCCGCGATCAGGTTTCCTCGAGTCTTTCTCAGCTAAATCATCGTCTTCCCGAAGCTTCCCGTAGGTAGAGGCAACACCGGTGGCTCTCCTTGTCGCCCTCAGCTGTCCGGGGGGTTGTGTGGCTCCCCCCTCACCCCTGGCCACCCCCCTCTTCCCTACGTCACCCCAATCTTGATGAAAAAGTCTTTGTCTGGTGCCAGCCCGTGTACTGCTTGTTATCCTCTCTCCTCTATATTCCTTGTACTTTTTTTTATCGGTATATGTACGTACAAAAAAGTAAGGTCGTAATGCAACCCTTATCGTGGAAACATTGAGTCCTTACTAAGTCGTATTATAAGACATTTCGTCGCCCAAGAACACCTATTTGACAAAGCTTTCGTAGGAGTTATAGGCATTTCCAGGACTAGTTTTATAGCCCTGGTGGTAGTTTGACCCTTCTTTTTTTATTTACAAGGGCATAAAAAAAGGGAAACATATGAAAAAAAAGCCCGCTACTCACTGCTCCTAAAAAGAGTTAAAGGAGTTGCCGAAAGATAGCTCAGTTTCGGGAGGAGAGGTGTCCTGATTGGTGGGGTGGACAAGAAACATGAACCTGAAGAAACACTCATTGGAACCCGACTGACCCCCTCTTTGACCTTTAGAAATAGCCGATATGAGAAGCGAAAGTGTCTCGTAGGAGTTGTGGGCATTTTCAGTAGTAGTTTTATGACCCTGGTGGTAGTTTGACCCTTCCTCTGTGCTTTGAACCTGAAGAAACACTCATTGGAACCCGACTGACCCCCTCTTTGACCTTTAGAAATAGCTGATATGAGAAGCGAAAGTGTCTCGTAGGAGTTGTGGGCATTTTCAGTAGTAGTTTTATGACCCTGGTGGTAGTTTGACCCTTCCTCTGTGCTATGAACCTGAAGAAACACTCATTAGAACCCGACTGACCCCCTTCTTTGACCTTTAGAAATAGCCGATATGAGAAGCGAAAGTCTTATTTTACCGACCACGCATTATGGAACTCGTACTTCACATGACCTAGATTTTTCCTCCTTCACATCCCTATTTTTTTCCCTCTCCTTCACCTCGTAATGCTAACATATGCTCCTAAAATTCTCTGCTCATTTTCCCCCTTCGTCAAGAGACATGTGTGTGTGTGTGTGTGTGTGTGTGTGTGTGTGTGTGTGTGTGTGTGTGTGTGTGTGTGTGTGTGTGTGTGCGTCGTGTTATCGTCTGTTGTTTTATGTCAGTCTTTTATTGTCCATCTGTCTGCCTGTCTGTTTGTTTTATCTCTGTGTCTCTCCCTCCACCTGTTTGCCTCCCCACCCCCCACTCTCTCTCTCTCTCTCTCTCTCTCTCTCTCTCTCTCTCTCTCTCTCTCTCTCTCTCTCTCTCTCTCTCTCTCTCTCTCTCTCTCTCTCTCTCTCTCTCTCTCTCTCGGTAATTTCCTTCCCTCAGTTAATGTAATCAGCGTTGAAGTCAAAAGTCTTTCATTAATTTCCACACGTTTCCGCCTTTCCTTCCTTGGCAGGCCTAATATTATAACGGTGTGTGTGTGTGTGTGTGTGTGTGTGTGTGTGTGTGTGTGTGTGTGTTTGTGTGTGTGTGTGTGTGATGCATATTAGTAAGGTGGATAAAAACTGTGATCATAAATTTAAGAGGAAGAGTAAATGTTCCTTTTTCGTGTAAATATTAAAAAAAAAAACGATGAGCAACTGACACACACACACACACACACACACACACACAGGCACATAACAAAGGCATCAGACAAGGACAGAGAGAGACAGGCAGACAGGCAGACAGACAGAGACAAGCTTACATACAAGAATTCGTAACCCCCCCCCTCCTCCCCCCCCCCCCCACACACACACAGCGAAACACGAGAAAGAGTAAAAGGGAGGAAAAGAGGAAAATAAACGAACCGGAAACTGGCGGACAAACATTCGGAAGACGGACTAACAGAGAGAGAGAGAGAGAGAGAAGAGAGAGAGACATAATGATGAGTGAATTGGTATAGAAAGACGGACAAACAGACACATAGACAAATATGGAGGGAGAGAGAGCAAGAGAGAGAGAGTGAGTGAATCGGTATAGAAAGACGGACAAACAGACACATAGACAAATATGGAGAGAGAGAGAGAGAGAGTCTACAGCTATTCTCTTCATTTCATCGTTTTTTTCATCATCATTTCCTAGCTTCCTTATCCTTACCAACACTTCTTCCTCCTCCTCCTCCTCCTCTCTCAACCTTTCCCTTTTTCTCTCTCTACGTATTTTTTTATATTTAAGGTAAGGTCAAGTCTGTGTGTTTAGCGCTATCAAAATCTCGCAATGCGTCATTTAATTTCACCACACACAACGCGCTGGCCAAACTTTCATCTTTTTTAATTCCAGGCAGAGTTTCAGGAATTCCCTTGATCCCCTCCTGTTCCCGTTAGTGCATTCAACGATAGCTTTTTGCCAATATTTAATTACTGGCACAATCAAGGGACACACACACACACACACACACACACACACACACACACACAGAGGCTCCCATTTCCGCGTTCTTTGTTTGCCTTCTTTTATACCCTTCCACCACTTAATGTTGACACAGACATACGAAGGTTAAACAAAATCGCATGGAATAGGTTGAAAAATCGAAGCCTTCTCTCTCTCTCTCTCTCTCTCTCTCTCTCTCTCTCTCTCTCTCTCTCTCTCGTTTAGAATAGCGTACGATATCTATATGTGAAAGGCAGTGATGAGTAGCGCAGTCGAACTATAACAAATAATCGGAGAGGAGAAAGAGGAGGAGGAGGAGGAGGAGGAGGAGGAGGTAAAAAGGGTGGAGAGAGGATATGGTATTGGTAGTGTGGAAACTTTACTTAAAATATATCAGTAAAACAGTAAATCTAATAAATTCGTGACTGAACGGGAATGCGATAGAGGAAAATGATCAAATATGGGATTAAAAATGGAGAGAGAGAGAGAGAGAGACTCAAATACATTTTCCAGACTAGGCTACGTTTTCTGGGAACCACATTTCCTTTTCCTGAGAATTCATTTGCGTTTGAACTCAAAGTATAACACCAACAACTATTTTATCTATAAGTTACATGAACAGTTATTTAGTGCTTCATTAAAAAAAAGGATAATGTTCCGGTATATATAGAGAGATAGCGGTTGTCTGCGCATTAAACAAGTCTCCTCGGTATGACATAATAGCCTGTTCAAGCGACTCTTCTAAAAACAATGCTCACTAAATGGCAACACGCTAGTTAGCACAAGAAAATAGACGGATAAAAATAACAGTAATAATGATAATAATGATAACAATAATGATAATAATGATAATAATAATAATAATAATAATAATAATAATAATAATAATAATAATAATAATAATAATGATAACAATAATAATAATAATAATAATAATAATAATAATAATAAGAAGAAGAAGAAGAAGAAGAAGAAGAAGAAGAAGGAAAGAATGAGAATAGAAATAGGAAAAATAAATATATGAGAGACAAAAAAATATGATGCGTAACCTATTAAAGTTATATTCAAAGTGTCAGTAATATTAAAATCTTACTAATAGGAAAAAAAAGTATATTTGTACCTGCGGAGGAATGTAACAATCAATGCATCGCCCGAATAAGAAGCGGGCAGTATGACCAGCAAGGAAAACACGTTATATATGTATTAAGGTTAAATGAAGTTGAATACTACGGAATTCACAGATGCTGTTAAAATACAATTAGGTAAGATATCAAATGGCGATAACACACACACACACACACACACACACACACACACACACACACTCGGGAAGCATTCGTTATAACAGACGGCGACACAAACACTTGACGCAAACATGCAAACAAGGCTACTACCTCTCTCTCTCTCTCTCTCTCTCTCTCTCTCTCTCTCTCTCTCTCTCTCTCTCTCTCTCTCTCTCTCTCACACACACACACACTTTCTTTTTTCTTTATTTTCATTCATTTACTCTCTTTCCTTCTTTCTCTCTCAATTACCAACACGAAGGAAAAAAGAAAAAGATACAGAGACAACATACTTTTTCTATATAGGCTGAATGTGTCGAAAGGAAGGAAAACGGGAAGATGGACAAAGAAATAAAGAAACATTGAAACACGGAAAGAAAATGTGAATTGAAAACAAAGATTGAACGAAGACAAAAGCTTGACAGTAACCTTCACGACGAGGGCAGAGCGAAATATCATGCAAGGAAAATATTGAGGAAAGATGCGAGAGAAAATCCAGCTTCCAAGACTGGGCAATAGATCATAGGAATACATTATCAGTGCATAAAATATGCACCGCGATAAAGAGAAATATGTTAAAATACTTTCGATGGACGAGACCCAACGAGCCTGACTCAAATCCGCTGAAACTACTACTATCAAATGAGGACAGTTATCATTAGCTTTAGAACACGAGGCTTGCAATATAAACCAATTAGAAAGGAACAGAACGATATAATATAAACATCTAAACCAATTTCCCGATATAGGAATTCTTATCTTTTCTGCTCTTCCTTCACTTATTCCTCTCCCTTCTCTTCCCTAGTGGTGAGAGAGAGAGAGAGAGAGAGAGAGAGAGAGAGAGCAGGAAGGGTACAGAGGGTAGAAAAGTCCTGCAGGAAGTCGTTTTTTTTTTTTTTTTTTTCTCTCCCTCAAGGCTTGCTCTTATTTCCGCCTTGTTCCAATAGTAAGGTTTTGGGTACATACGTGTTCTCTCTCTCTCTCTCTCTCTCTCTCTCTCTCTCTCTCTCTCTCTGGGAACAATGTTTTAAACCAATTCTAGTCCTCAATATTATCTACAAATTAGGCTAGGCTGCTCTCTCTCTCTCTCTCTCTCTCTCTCTCTCTCTCTCTCTCTCTCTCTCTCTCTCTCTCTCTCTCTCTCTCTCTCGACAACCCGACGAAGTTCAGATTAAAAATATCGAATTCTCGTTAAGTAAACTATATATAAACACCTCCAAAATTTAGGGTTCCATCGCCCCGTTGCTCCCCCCCCCCCCGTTAAACAGCCTATTTGGAAATACTTTCCCTTCCGTCCGTCATACTGTTTTTTTTATCCTCCTCTCTCCCTCTTCCTCTTTTTTTTTTTTTAATCTTCCCTTCTCTTCTTTTTTTTCTTTTCCTTCCATTCGTTTCTGTTTTTACCTTTTCCCTCGTTGTTGTTTTCCTCTGTTCCTTCTTCTCTTTTTTCTATCGTCAACTTTCCCTATTTTTCTCCCCTTTTCCTTTTTTTATAATCTTTTTTTTTAATCAAACTTATTTCTTTTCCTCTTTCTCTTCCTCCTTCTACTACTACTACTACTGCTACTACTACTACTACGACTATACGACTACGACTTTAACATATATTTTCCTCTTTTTCCTTCCATCACCGTCATCTCATCCTCCTCCTTCCTGTCAGCACGGTATTCCACTGACCACCACAGCACAACACTTCTGCATGAACCTCAGACTCGTTCTGTGGCTGTTACAATGAAGGACGACAACATTCCTCCCTCCCACTCCTCCCACGCAACATTCTGCACATTCCTTCCTCTCAACATTCTGCACATTCCTCCCTCTCTCCGTCCCCAGCAACAAATATCATGCATCTAAATAGGAAAAAGAGCATTGAAACACTCGTATTTGGCTTAGCTTCCTTCTGAAACACAAACAAATGCAACTTATTTCCAAGGAGGCGAAGGAGGCGGGGTGGGGGGGGGAGGGAAGGATAATGCTGCCTAGATGATATTTCCATTTTATGCTCTCTCTCTCTCTCTCTCTCTCTCTCTCTCTCTCTCTCTCTCTCTCTCTCTCTCTCAGCCTAAACCATCTAACCAGCAGTAGTGATGGTGGTGTTGGTGGTGTTGGAAATTAGTAATGATAATGGTGGTGGTAGTGGTGGTGATAGTGGTATTAGTGGTGATGTTGTGGTAGTGACAGTGGTGGTGGTGGTGGTGATAGCGGAGGCGGTGGTAATGGTGATGGTGGTAGTATTGGTGGTTGTGATGGTGGTGGTGGTGGTGATGATGGAGGTAATGGTGGTGGTGATGTTGGTCGTATTAGTGGTGGAAATGGTGGTGGTAATGAGAGGGGTGAAGGTGACGGTGATAGTATTGGTGGTGGTGGTGGTGGTGGTGATGGTGGTGAAGGTGACGGTGATAGTGTTGGTGGTGGTGGTGGTGGTGGTGGTGATGGTGGTGAAGGTGACGGTGATGGTGGTGGTGGTGGTGGTGATGGTGGTGAAGGTGACGGTGATAGTATTGGTGGTGGTGGTGGTGATGGTGGTGAAGGTGACGGTGATGGTGGTGGTGGTTG
This sequence comes from Eriocheir sinensis, assembly GCF_024679095.1. Lineage (NCBI taxonomy): Eukaryota > Metazoa > Arthropoda > Malacostraca > Decapoda > Varunidae > Eriocheir > Eriocheir sinensis. The sequence goes on along the minus strand of NC_066549.1, from coordinate 16,402,253 downwards.
TGGTGATGGTGGTGAAGGGTGACGGTGATAGTATTGGTGGTGGTGGTGGTGATGGTGAGGTGACGGTGATGGTATTTGGTGGTGGTGGTGATGGTGGTGAAGGTGACGGTGATGGTATTGGTGGTGGTGGTGGTGATGGTGGTGAAGGTGACGGTGATGGTGGTGGTGGTGGTGGTGATGGTGGTGAAGGTGACGGTGATGGTATTGGTGGTGGTGGTGGTGATGGTGGTGTGAAGGTGACGGTGATGGTATTATTGGTGGTGGTGGTGGTGATGTGGGTGAAGGTGACGGTGATGGTGGTGGTGGTGGTGGTGATAGTGGTGAAGGTGACGGTGATAGTATTGGTGGTGGTGGTGGTGGTGGTGATAGTGGTGAAGGAGACGGTGATAGTATTGGTGGTGGTGGTGGTGGTGGTGAAGTGGTGGTGAAGGTGACGGTGATGGTGTTGGTGGTGGTGGTGGTGGTGGTGATAGTGGTGAAGGTGACGGTGATGGTGTTGGTGGTGGTGGTGGTGGTGGTGATGGTGGTGAAGGTGACGGTGATAGTGTTGGTGGTGGTGGTGGTGGTGGTGATGGTGGTGAAGGGTGACGGTGATGGTGTTGGTGGTGGTGGTGGTGATGGTGGTGAAGGTGACGGTGATGGTATTGGCGGTGGTGGTGGTGGTGGTTTTGGTGGTGATGGTGTCGGTGATAGTGGTGGTGGTGGTGGTGGTGGTGATAGTGGTGAAGGTGACGGTGATAGTATTGGTGGTGGTGGTGGTGATAGTGGTGAAGGTGACGGTGATAGTGTTGGTGGTGGTGGTGATAGTGGTGAAGGTGACGGTGATAGTATTGGTGGTGGTGGTGGTGATGGTGGTGGAAGGTGACGGTGATGGTGTTGGTGGTGGTGGTGGTGGTGATGTGGTGGTGAAGGTGACGGTGATGGTATTGGTGGTGGTGGTGGTGGTGCTAGTGGTGCAGGTGCCGGTGATCGTCTTGGTGGTGGTGGTGGTGGTGGTGAAGGTGACGGTGATAGTATTGGTGGTGGTGGTGGTGGTGGTGATAGTGGTGAAGGTGACGGTGATAGTGTTGGTGGTGGTGGTGGTGGTGATAGTGGTGAAGGTGACGGTGATAGTATTGGTGGTGGTGGTGGTGGTGGTGAAGGTGACGGTGATAGTATTGGTGGTGGTGGTGGTGGTGGTGATAGTGGTGAAGGTGACGGTGATAGTGTTGGTGGTGGTGGTGGTGGTGGTGATAGTGGTGATGGTGAAGGTGACGGTGATAGTATTGGTGGTGGTGGTGGTGGTGGTGAAGGTGATGGTGGTGGTGGTGTTAGTGGTGATGGTGCCGGTGATGGTGTTGGTGGTGGTGGTGGTGGTGGTGATAGTGGTGAAGGTGACGGTGATAGTGTTGGTGGTGGTGGTGGTGGTGGTGGTGATAGTGGTGAAGGTGACGGTGATAGTATTGGTGGTGGTGGTGGTGGTGGTGGGTGATCAGTGTTGTGTAGTTCTTCAGACTGAAATTGAGAGGATTCGTAACATAACCGATCATGGCTGTTAATTGGTGTTTGAGACTCGAAGATAAATTGAGTGTTAAATGTTCAGTGAGTTGGAAATAATCTTTGAACATTACATTGATACTATAAAGGAATTATCAGATCAATGGAAAATGAAATGGATATTTGTGATACTATAAAAAGGAAAGATATTGTGATTGGTACGAACCGAAACATGGCCAAGTGAATATAATGATGACAAGTTTATTAAAAGGACATCAGTAGGCTATCCATGAAAGCAATGAAGACTCACTCCTCACTACGAGACGCTGTGAATAAGTGCATTTCGAGGATTATTATTGAGGCTAACATCATAATTGTTGACGGTCCCTGCGGCTGGCGGTGGAGCGGGGCCTGAAACCTCATCAACGGTAAACGGTAAACAGCTAGCACACAGTACGATCATAAACAACACACCTCACTCCTCTCCTCTGTGTTGTTTTAATTTCCGCCACCAGAGCACAACGAACAGACACGATCACCCTTCCGTCACTCTTCCAGACACCAACTTTTTTTTGTTTTTACGTCGTGGCCTGTTGCGCCGGTAGGCTTCTTCCGGTGCATCCTGACGGTCGGCCCAGGCTGCTTCCCGCTCCGCTGACGAGTATGAGACGCAGAAAATATGAATGTGTTTTGGCTGCATGCTAAGAGGATTATTCCTCTGCGGCAGCGAAGGCCACTGACGTTTTATCATGTGGCATTAGTGCGAAGCAGGCAGGGTTCAATGCTTTAGAAGCGAAGGTAAACAGGTGAAGTCCTCCAGCTTAGAAAAAATGTCAACTCAAAAAACTCTGAAGAGAGGAACAAGTTCACGTCATACCGATGGCGGCAGGTGTGTCATTCCATTAAAGTTAACATGTATGAACCATGACAGCATAATTTTCCAGGAAGGGGGCGGCGCTGTGGAAGCTGCTTTTAAGTATTTGTGGTGGAAACAGAAGAGATTGAGGCCGCTGCTTTAAATACTAAAGAAACCCGCCGACCCTGCGTTCTCGAGAGGAAAGAAAACCGCTTGTATGCCAGAGGAAGTCTGCGAGAAATGACTAGATAGGAGATATGTAGATAGATAGACAGATAGAGATAGACAAATATATAGACAGATAGATAGATGGATCGAAAGAAAATACACCATCTTTCCGTACTCTCAAAAAACAAGTAATAAAAGTAAAAAAAACAAAAAAAAAAACAGCATAAGTGTGTGTGTGTGTGTGTGTGTGTGTGTGTGTGTGTGTGTATGTCAGTGGCGGGCAAAAGACATGGTGGTGACGGGGGACTTGACACACCCCGACTGCACCACTCCAGCGAAGTGAGTCGCACCGGGGAAGGTAACGCAAGGAGTAGCAAGGAGACGCGGGCGATGGGTAGGAGCAAGGCGGTCGTGGGTGGGTAGGTGGTGTCTGACGCTCTCTTTACCGCGCTTGTCGTCCCGCTTCGCTGACTCAGCTTTGTTGGTTGGCGACGAGGCGGCGAGGCGGATGATGTGCGGAGAAGGACGGGCGGTGATCTGCGGAGGCGGGCTGTTGTTGTTGTTGTTGTTGCGAAGTGACGGTTAATTTGGGGGATGAATAGGGTAGAGAAATAATGTGGTGGATAATGGTAGCAGTAGTAGTTGTAGTGGTGGTAGTAGTAGTAGTAGTAGTAGTAATGATAATAATAGTAGTTGTTGTTGTTGTTGTTGTTGTTGTTGTTGTAATGATACTACTACTACTACTACTACTACTACTACTAATGATGATGATGATGATAATGATAATGATAATGATAATGATAATGATAATAATAATAATAATAATAATAATAATATAAGAAGAAGAAGAAGAAAAACAAGGACATGAACCCCCCCAAAAAAATACAATAGCAAGAAGAAAAAAAAAAAAGAACAAAAAATATAAAAAAACAGAACAAACACAACAACTAGAACAAGAAAAATCAAGAACAAGAACCAAAAATAAAGAAAAAGAAAGCAAATAAAGATAAATGCTGAAAAAAAGCTAAAAAGTAGACCAAAGGATTAACCCCCCCAAAAAAATAGAAGAACGCTCAGGTCACGAAAAAGAATCCTGTAACGTCACTCCTCGCTCTCACCTCAAAAAAAAAAAAAAAAACAAAAACACTTGCCGAGGTGTTTACGAAGCGAACTTTCAAACTCACGAGCAGACGGACTGTCGCCTCAAACTTTTTCGCTCCTTTTAAACTCGACACTTTTCAGCGGAGGAGAGTTTCAAAAGCTCATTCGAAAACTATACAGCAAAGTCTTTAAAAGGGGATTGTGGGATCGCTTCAAGGGTCTTTAGGCGTCCATTTTAAACCCTTCCTCTCCCTCAGCTTCATCCTTATTATGTGAATCAATAAGCGAAGCCATGAAAGTATATTTGCCGAGATTCACTGGATAGATTGGAAAATGTTGCCAGCTCCTCCTCGACCTCGTCTCCTTTCTCCCTCTTCTCCTACTTCTCTTTTTCCTCATTCATCATCTTCTTCTTCGCCTTGTTCTGGTTCTATTATCTTGTTCTTGTTCTACTACTTCTTCACTTTTTTTTCCTCCTCCCACTCCTCCTCCTCCTCCTCCTTCCTCCCCTTTTCCTCTTTCCTTTTTCTCTTCCTCTTTTGCTTATTCATTATCTTGTTCTTGTCCTTTTTCTTCTTCTTCTTCTTTTTCTTCTTCTTCTTCTTCTTCTTCTTCTTTGTATTTACTTTGGACAGTTTTCCCTCCCACCTGTCTTCCCTCCCTCCCTCTCTCCTTTATTCTTGCCCCTCTTTTTCCCTCTTTTCCCCTTTGTTCCTCGTCTCCCCTACTCATTTTTCTTGCTTTCTCCAATATTCTTTCATTGTCCACCTCTTCCGCCCTCCCTCCACTCTCTATGGCATTCCCCCTTTTCATTTCCTTTTCCATCCTCTCCTTACTTTTCCACCTCTGCTTTATCTACTCTCTTCTTTCATTCTTTCAACTCTTACTCTTTTCCTACTTCTTCTTCTTTACCTTTCCCCTTTAACATCTGACGACACACGCACAAAATGATAAAAATAAAGACAAAAATAAAAATAGTAATAAAAACAAGTCGCCATTGTATCCACCAGCACAATAAATAACCTTTTTTTTTGTGTGTGTGTGTGTGAGTGTGGCATGATCCCCTTCACTCGCAAAATATAAAAAAAATAAAAAAAGAGCATCGATCGAACACTAAAAAAGGGGAAGCCACGTCGACACTGACTATAAATGACGGAAGATTAAAACAGTTTTGAAATACTCTATACGTACGTTCTGTTGTGGCATTTCTCCGTTCCTGTTGGCGCATTGCACACAACAGAGCGTCCGTATTCCGAACTCTCCTTTCCTACGACTTGTCATTTTTACCAGCTCAAAATTACAAGCAACGGCAACTTCTACGTTAACCGTTTTCCGCCGTCATAGCGTCATTAACCCCTTGAATGCGGATTTCCTACAAGAAGACATCACCAAGCTACAGGAATGGAACAAAAAGTGACTGCTACAATTCAATGAAGAAGAACGTATAGTCCTGCACCTTGGGAGGGGATATCCAGCACACCAATACCACATGGGAAACACTCCACTATCCACCACAGAGACAGACAAAGACCTGGAAGTATATGTTACCAGGCTACCAGTGAAAACCAAATCCGTGCCAATCGCAGCGGACGGGTTAACCGGGATATTATGAGCCTTTTATTACATTCACGGTACATAAGCCTTGTCAAACCAGCACCAGGGCCATAAAACTACTCACCACACCCACAATCCCTATGAAAGCCTTGTCAGATGCGTGTGCTTGGGCGCCTAAAGTTTAAGAATACACATCCACCCCTCACATCAACAACTTCCAAAGGGATATTATGAGTATTTTATCACATTCACGGTACATAAGCTTCGTCAAACTACCGCTAGGGCCATAAAATACCTCACCACACCCACAATCCCTATGAAAGCCTTGTCAGATGTGTGTGCGTGTGGGCCGACATCAGCAGAGTCCCGAGGAGGGGAGGGAGAGCAAGTCGCTGGTCATAAGGGTAAGGGCGTTCCCAGTGGGCGGCAGAAAGTCATTGCTTATTCATGTATTGGGTGTGGGCTCAGTTGCTTCTCCTCGCCTCTCTCCTCCCCCTTTCTCCCTTTTTCTCCCTCCCTTTAAATTTCCTTTCTTGCTGTGTTTCATTTTTCTCCTACGCCTGTTTCATCTCCTCTTCCCTTTTCCTTTTTTTATTTTTTCCTCCCTTTTTTTCCTTTTGTGGCCTTGTCCCCCTTTTTTTAAGATTTTTGCCCCCTTTCCCTTTTCTCCCCTTTTCTCCTCACTTCATTTTTTGTTTTGGTTTGCTTCCTTTCCCCTTTTCCCATTTTCCTCCATTTCTTTTCCTGGCTCTCCCCTTCTTCCATCTCCATCTATTTTCATTCCTCTTCTCCCCTCTCCTCTCAACTTCCTTTTTTCCCTCCGGACGTCCTTCTCATCCATCCCCGTCTTTCATCCTCATCTATTTTCTTTCCTTTTCTCCCCCCTCCCTTTATCCCTCCTGACGTCCTTTTTCCTCCCTTTTTCTCGCCCCTCCCTGGAGTACGTATGGTGCGGTATAGATGGATGGATGGCTAGCTAGCGTAAACACCATATATAGTGCAAACGCTCGTCATTGTTTTTTCTGGGTGAAGTATTCGTGTGTGTGTGTGTGTGTGTGTGTGTGTGTGTGTGTGTGTGTGTGTGTGTGTGTGTGTGTGTGTGTGTGTGTGAATTCAGGGAGAGTCTTTATCTTACGACACCCTCAATACTCCCCCTTCCGCCTTCTCTCTCCTCTCTCCTCTCTCTCTCTCTCTCTCTCTCTCTCTCTCTCTCTCTCTCTCTCTCTCTCTCTCTCTCTCTCTCTCTCTCTCTCTCCCTTCTTCCATATTTCATACTGGCCTAAATTATCGTTCCCTTTTTGCCTTGTTCATCCTTCTCTTCCCGTTCTCTCCCTTTCCCTCTCTTTTCGCTTTTGTTCTTTGTCTTATTCCCCATAAATTGCCCCCTCAATGCAATCCCCCTTCCCCCCCTTCTCTGTCTGTCTTTTTTTTTTTTTATCTCCCCCATTCACACACACACACACACCATAGACAGACAGACAAATAAAAAGAGAGGCAGATAAAAGACACACAGACAGTTAGACAATAGATTAACTGACAGACAAACAGATAGATAGACAGAGGTGGAGCTGACACACAGGAAAATAATTAGCGTTGATGACTCTGTGCAGGTAAATATTTTGTTCACCTGCGAAAAAGGTCACCAGGTGGATCAAAGTAATCAGACAGGTAACAACAGGTGAGGGTGGAATGTCCAATATTTTGTTTGTTTGCCTTTGTTTTCTCTCCCTTCCCTCCTCCTTAACCTCCCTTCTTTGCACCCTTCTCTTTCTCAGCCTTTCCCCTTCCCTTATCTTCTTTAAACTCCCTTTTTCCTCCCTTCGTTGCACCCTTTTCCTCTTTCTCAACCTTTCCCCTTCCCTTATCTTCATCTTTAAACTCCCTTTTTCCTCCCTTCGTTGCACCCTTTTCCTCTTTCTCAACCTTTCCCTTTCCCTTATCTTCTATAAACTCCCTTTTTCTTCCCTTCCTTGCACCCTTTTCCTCTTTCTCAGCCTTTCCCCTTCCCTTATCTTCTTTAAACTCCCTTTTTCCTCCCTTCGTTGCACCCTTTTCCTCTTTCTCAGCCTTTCCCCTTCCCTTATCTTCTTTAAACTCCCTTTTTCCTCCTTCTTTACCTTCTCTTTCTCAACCTTTCCTTCCCTTATCTTCATCTTTAAACTCCCTTTTTCCTCCCTTCGTTGCACCCTTTTCCTCTTTCTCAACCTTTCCCCTTCCCTTATCTTCATCTTTAAACTCCCTTTTTCCTCCCTTCGTTGCACCCTTTTCCTCTTTCTCAACCTTTCCCCTTCCCTTATCTTCATCTTTAAACTCCCTTTTTCCTCCCTTCGTTGCACCCTTTTCCTCTTTCTCAGCCTTTCCCCTTCCCTTATCTTCATCTTTAAACTCCTTTTTTCCTCCTTCGTTTACCCTTTTCCTCTTTCTCAGCCTTTCCCTTCCTTATCTTCATCTTTAAACTCCCTTTTCCTCCCTTCGTTTACCTTTTCTCTTTCTCAGCCTTTCCCCTTCCCTTATCGTCATCTTTAATCTACCTTTTTCCTCCCTTCGTTGCACCCTTTCCCTCTTTCTCAACCTTTCCCTGTACCTTATCTTACTCTTTACACTCCCTTTTTCCTCCTTCTTTCCACCTTTCCTCTTTCTCAACCTTTCTCCTTCCTTATCTTCGTCTTTAAACTCCCTTTTCCTCCCTTCGTTGCACCCTTTTCCTCTTTCTCAGCCTTTCCTTCCCTTATCTTCATCTTTAAACTCCCTTTTTCCTCCCTTCGTTGCACCCTTTTCCTCTTTCTCAACCTTTCTCCTTCCCTTATCTTCATCTTTAAACTCCCTTTTTCCTCCCTTCGTTGCACCCTTTTCCTCTTTCTCAACCTTTCTCCTTCCTTATCTTCATCTTTAAACTCCTTTTCTTCCCTTCCTTGCACCCTTTTCCTCTTTCTCAACCTTTCCCCTTCCCTTATCTTCATCTTTCAACTCCCTTTTTCCTCCCTTCGTTGCACCCTTTTCCTCTTTCTCAACCTTTCCCTGTCCCTTATCTTTTTTAAACTCCCTTTTTCCTCCCTTCGTTGCACCCTTTTCCTCTTTCTCAGCCTTTCCCCTTCCCTTATCTTCATCTTTAAACTCCCTTTTTCCTCCCTTCTTTGCACCCTTCTCTTTCTCAACCTTTCCCCTTCCCTTATCTTCTTTAAACTCCCTTTTTCCTCCCTTCGTTGCACCCTTTTCCTCTTTCTCAGCCTTTTCCTTCCCTTATCTTCATCTTTAAACTCCTTTTCCTCCTTCTTTCCACCTTCTCTTTCTCAACCTTTCCCCTTCCCTTATCTTCTTTAAACTCCCTTTTTCCTCCCTTCGTTGCACCCTTTCCCTCGGTATTGGAATGTTACTAACTATTAGCTGCTTAAGGAAACGAGGAGGAGAATAAAATATAGTCATCGTGAATCTAAAAACAATATCGAGCATCACAAACAGATCACCATTTTGTTTTCAGAGTCAATTTCAATTTTTCTTTCCCCAAAATGAAGTTAAGTGGTTTAGGAGAGAAAGGAGGAAGGGGAAAGATGGCTTCGGTGGTATTAGGAATGTTTGCAATGTGGAGAATAAGGCAGACCTAGAAACACCACTGTACTTTATTGTTTAAGTTTAGGTTGAGGTTAAGGAAAGGAAGTAGGGGGAAAGGCTGTATTCGGCGCTTCTGGCAATACGTGTTGAATGCAAAACTTGATGTGATGGTATTGGGAATATTTAGATAAGGCAGGACTAGAATTGACGGTATTGGCAATGTTTTAAGGAAAGCAGAACTAGAATTGACGGTATTGGCAATGTTTTAAGGAAAGCAGAACTAGAATAATTGAAAGTACTGTCAATGTTTAGGGAAGGCAGAACTAGAACTGATGGTATTGGCAATATTTAGGGAAGGCAGAACTAGAATTGACGGTACTGGCAATATTTAGGGAAGGCAGAACTAGAATTGATGGTACTGGCAATATTTAGGGAAGGCAGAACTAGAACTGACGGTACTGGCAATATTTAGGGAAGGCAGAACTAGAACTGATGGTATTGGCAATATTTAGGGAAGGCAGAACTAGAACTGACGGTACTGGCAATATTTAGGGAAGGCAGAACTAGAATTGACGGTACTGGCAATATTTAGGGAAGGCAGAACTAGAATTGACGGTACTGGCAATATTTAGGGAAGGCAGAACTAGAACTGACGGTATTGGCACTATTTAGGGAAGGCAGAACTAGAACTGACGGTATTGGCAATATTTAGGGAAGGCAGAACTAGAACTGACAGTACTGGCAATGTTGGGAAGACAGAACTAGAACTGACGGTATTGGCAATGTTTAGGGAAGGCAGAACTAGAACTGATGGTATTGGCAATGTTTAGGGGAGGCAGAACTAGAACTGACGGTATTGGCAATGTTTAGGGAAGGCAGAACTAGAACTGATGGTATTGGCAATGTTTAGGGAAGGCAGAACTAGAACTGACGGTATTGGCAATGTTTAGGGAAGGCAGAACTAGAATTGACGGTACTGGCAATATTTAGGGAAGGCAGAACTAGAACTGACGGTATTGGCAATATTTAGGGAAGGCAGAACTAGAACTGACGGTACTGGCAATATTTAGGGAAGGCAGAACTAGAACTGACGGTACTGGCAATATTTAGGGAAGGCAGAACTAGAATTGACGGTACTGGCAATATTTAGGGAAGGCAGAACTAGAACTGACGGTACTGGCAATATTTAGGGAAGGCAGAACTAGAATTGACGGTATTGGCAATATTTAGGGGAAGGATAGAACCAGAACCACTGTACTTACGGCCGCTTTCACAGTCACTTTGTTGGTTTTGATCGTTACCAATGGCGGTGATCGACGCAATAGTTTTCCACGTGAAACTGGCCGATGGGGTAGTGGCGGCTGCGGGGTTAGCCTAGCCCCGCACCTTGCCACGCACTCTCAACACCTCTCGCTTCCTCTGCAGCCGTCACTACCCCATAGGCCAGTTTCACGTGGAAAACTGTAGCGTCGATCACCGCCATTGGTAACGATCTAAACAAACAAAATGACTGAAAGCGGCCCTTAGTCTTCCCGTTCCTGACTCCTGGCAACTTCACCACCTCGCAGGACCGTCCCGACGAGAGCGAGAGCGCCAGTGTGTCGTTGGTGCGCCAGGAGGAAGGTGTAACGGTGCCCGCCTCCCGCCGCCCGTGCACGCTGCTGTTGAACTCTTTGCATGACCGCCGCAGCACCGAGCCTACCCGCCATGACCACCTGACGCCTACCTTTCCACGATGACGCTGTGCTGGTGGGCGTCCGGTAGCCAGGAGGCGGAGGACGAAACACGTGAGAAACTTGACTTAGACGAAGCAGAAAAGGACGAAGTTAAGGATCACCGTTGTTGTGTGTACCCTGGACTTTTCTTACCTGTAGAACACCTGGACTTGAAAGTGTCTTGAGGTCGTCGCTGCGGACACCCCCCTCGACTGCCTGCCCAACCCTTCACCTGCCTGCCGGCCCCTCAGTGAGTGCTCGAACAGGTGTGATGTTGGTGTTGAGGAGGCAGGTGACGAGTGGTATGTCTCGTAAGGTGACTGATTTGCCGTTATTGTTGTTATCGTTACTAGAAGTAGTGGTAGCGTGGTAGTAGTATGTAGTAGTAATTGTAGTAGTGGTAGTCTATAATTCTGTGAGCGTAGATGTTTTATGTAATTGTTTTCTCTGTTATTTAATGTATGCCTCTATTTTCACCCTCCGAGTAGTAGTAGTAGTAGTAGTAGTTGTTGTAGTAGTGGTAGCCTAGTTGTAGAAGTAGCCTATTCTTCTCTGAGCTTAGATGTTATATGTTAATTTGTTTTATCTCGGTGTTATTTATTTTTGTGGCTCATTTTCACCTCCTACAGTGCGTTCAGTTGAAGCTTGCACCTTGGAGCCTAGCGAGAGGTTTGTAAGTTGCTCTGTGATTGGCTGCTGCTCCTCTCACTCACTTATCATTGACACAGTCTTTGATGCGACTCACCTCTGTATTATTTGCTTTAACTCGTCTCATATGCAAGATCAGTCGTTTTGCTGGTGTACCATTATACTCAGCAGTGATTGTAGATTGTAGTTTGTCAATTCTCTGTAAACCAAAAAATTTAGAAATTACGGAGTGGAGTGGTGAAGTGAAAGATGGAGTCATAAATGTTTATACCCCATTTTATTCTTTCGCTGATTATTTCATGGAACTGCTAAACTACAGTTCATGAAATGGTAACATCTGATGGGAAAGTTATCCCTGAACGCGATGGTGTTTTCATATTTTAGATACAGTGGAAACGAAAGGAGTTCTGCAGCTTTTTATTACAAGATGTAGCTGTGTCTCGGCAGCAGGGCGCTCGGTGTAATGGCCGCGTCGTCGGGGTGACTGGTGAGGCAGCGGCAGGGAGACTGGTTCAGCGCATAAATCTTGTCATTAAGTGGTGTATATCTCCCTTATTTTCCTTTTTAACACAACTCTGATAGTGGCATCGTCTTCAGAAAACATTTTTCTATCACATGACACGGTTTATATTAACATAAGCTTTTTAATTCCATGACATAACTAACACAGAATGAAGAGTGGTATAAACATTTACAACCCACTATTTCACGTTTACTCGCACTATCTCGTATGTTTTTAGTCAAATGCAGATGCCTTTCATAATGAACCTAATCCACTAGCATTCTATTGTTCAGTGGTGAAAGTAACAAATAAGTACTATGCGAAATAAATCAACTACTGAGTATACAAGTCAGACTTTTAGTGTGGCAAGTCCAGCGTTCTTGGCTAGGCGAGAGGCAGCCTGCCTCATGCCGCTATCCAATCAGCGACCAGCTTCACATGCCATCATCAGTGATCGGCTTACCAGACCAGGTTATTTTATTTTGCGTATATAATCCTTTGCTTCCTATATTCTTCTGAACCTGTTATCGTATTTTATTTTGCTTGTAAATCCTTTGCTTCCTATATTCTTCTGAACCTGTTATCGTATTTTATTTTGCTTGTATATAATCCTTTGCTTCCTATATTTTTCTGAACCTGTTATCGTATATTATTTTGCGTATATAATCCTTTGCTTCCTATATTCTTCTGAACCTGTTATCGTATTTTATTTTGCTTGTATAATCCTTTTGCTTCCTATATTCTTCTGAACCTGTTATCGTATATTATTTGCTTGTATAATCCTTTTGCTTCTATATTCTTCTGAACCTGTTATCGCATTTTATTTTATGTATATAATCCTTTTGCTTCCTATTTTCTTCTGAACCTGTTATCGTATTACCTGTATCATCTTTTTTCTTTTTGATTTTTTTTCTGGTTCTCTTCCACGATATTATTACTTATCCTCGGTGCTTAATTTCCCATTAATCTGAGCACGCTGTCTGGTCCTCTCCTGTCCAAGCTAATACTGTTTGTACCTCCTGCGGCGTGACAAATTGTGTTTATATTTCGTAATGAATGACTATTATATTCTTGTATTTCACACCGAACTGACATCGTGCTTGTATTTCTGACGGAGCGGATACTTGCATTTATATCTATCATTTAATTAAACATCTAACTGCTCTGGTATCTCTCACATAACGAATAATTTAAAGGTATTCTTCTAAACGAACGGTATTTTTTTTATCTCTGTGACCTTTCTTGGTCACCCATTTCTGCTTTCTTTATACGAACAGTGATTAGCGAGCTTTTATTTGTTTATTTATGCCCTTGAGCTACTCTCTCGCTGCAAAAAGAACAGAAATATTGGCTCATATATTCGTCATTGAAAGATCATCTGTTTTCTGTAATATCTCGTAGAACCACTGATTTGTTTAATGCTTCTAATTAAACACTTGACTGCTTTTATTTGAGCTATCTCTCACTGAATGTTTAATGTGTTGGACTTGAAAAGGCTGAGGCAAATGTTTACGAGGCTAAAAAATAGATATAAGGGGGAAGGAAGAAGGGAAGGAAAAGGAATGGATCCCTTGAAGAGGCAGCGTGAGGGGTCTTAGAGGCGGAAGAGTTGGTCGAAGATGAGAGAGAGAGAGAGAGAGAGAGAGAGAGAGAGAGAGAGAGAGAGAGAATAAGGAAACTAAAAGATATACTTGAGAAAGGAAAGCAGGATAGAAGGCAAGAAGCAAGGAGAAGGCAAAAAGGATAAAGAGGAAATGTAAGAAAAAGTTGAAGGAAGAAAAGATATAAAGAAAGGAAAGAAATAAAGAAAATAAATGAGGAATGAATGCAGGAGAAGGAGGACAAAGGAAGGAGAGAGAGAGAGAGAGAGGGGGGCTAAAGACTAAAGAAAAAAAGTCCATACAGAATTCTACTTACTTATATCTGAGAAAATAACCTGTAATAAAAAGAAACTAATAATAATGGAATATAGTAAAGGTGGATCAGCATCTTTATGTTCTGAGGGGAGGAACGCTCTTAGAGGGAGGAAAATTGCTCCTAAGAGAGGATAAAAGAGGTATTTATAGCAGAAAGGGGAATTATATGTCCCCTGCACGGCTGATATAGGAGCGACGGTCGTAATAGTGGTGGTAATGGTGCTGGTGGTGGTGGTGATGATGGAGGTGGTGTTATTAGTTGCTGTTTCATGGCTTTTTTCCATCTTTCTTTTCGTGTCTGTGTCTCTCTGTCTTGTTTACTGTATATCTTTTCCTTCTTCTCATCTTTCTCCTTCTGTTCGGGCGGGAGGAAAAATTTGGGGGTTTTTCCGATACCCTACGCCCTGTCCACCCAGCAGTGAATGGGTACTAGGTATTAATCGGGGTTGTGTCCTGTCTCCTTGATCTGTTTCTTCTCCTATAATTCTTCCCTTCTGTCTCTTCTGGCATATGACCACAGATGTTGCGCTGACTAAACGAAACTCTTTCCAACTGTTCCTTCTCCTATAATTCCTTCCTTCTGTCTCTCTCTCATATGACCACGGATGTTGCGCCGACTAAAACGAAACTCTCCAACTGTTCCCTTCTTTAATTCCTTTCCCTTCTGTCTCTCTCCGGCATATGACCACAGATGTTGTGCTGACTAAACGAAACTTTCCAACTGTTCCTTCTCCTATAATTCCTTCCTCTTCTGTCTCTTCCGGCATATGACCACAGATGTTGGCGCCGACTAAACGAAACTTTCCAACTGTTCCCTTCTCCTATAATTCCTTCCCTTCTGTCTCTTCTCTCGGCATATGACCACAGATGTTGCGCTGATTAAAACGAAACTTTCCAACTGTTTCCTTCTCCTATAATTCCTTCTTTCCTTCTCCGGCATATGACCACAGATGTTGCGCCGACTAAACGAAACTTTCCAACTGTTCCTTCTCCTATAATTCTTCCCTTTCTGTCTCTCTCCGGCATATGACCACGGATGTTGCGCCGACTAAACGAAACTTTCCAACTTTTTCTTCCTGTTCATTCCATTTATGCGGTTTCATGTTTTTTCTTTACTTTTTCTTTGTCTTTCTCTCCGCCTTTGATTTCTCTATATCTTCTTCTTTCCTTCCTCTCCTTCTCTCCTTCATCCATTCCATTTATGCTGTTTCTTTTTCATGTTTTTTTTCTTTTCATTTTTCTTCTGCCTGTTTATCTATCTTTCTTGTTTTCTTTGTATCTTCCTTCCTTTCTTCCTTCCCCTCTCTCTCCTTCATTCATTCCTCACTTATGTTCTAAATTTCTTCCTTTCATCTTTTCTTCCTTCCAACTTTCCTTCTTACGTTTTCTCTTTCTTCCCGTTTTTCATTCTTCCTGCCTTTTTCCCTCCTATCGTGCATTTCCTTCCTTATTTATTTTTTTCTATATTTTTCCCTATTTTCCTTTATGAGGGGAGTTTAAGCATACCGACACCTGTTTGTCCTTTCCCCTTACAGTAAAGTAGGAAACTAATATATTTTTGCATTTATAGAATAGAAATGCTTCTCCTTTGCTCGCTGCTGCGGTTTATTATAATTATTATCAATATTATTTGAAGTAGTAGTAGTAATAGTAGTAGTAGTAGTAGTAGTAGTAGTAGTTGGTGTTGTTATTCTTGTTGTAGGATTTGCAATTCAGCTCTATGAAAGGGGAAACACACCATTCAGAAAGTAAGAAAAATATCATTCCCAGAAATAATTAGGTGTGTAACTGGTATTGTAGGCTACACAAACACACACACACACACACACACACACTCTCTCTCTCACACACACACACACACACACACACACACACACTCTCTCTCTCACACACACACACACACACACACACACACACACACTCTCTCTCTCACACACACACACACACACACACACACACACACACTCTCTCTCTCTCACACACACACACACACACACACACACACTGATTACTCCATCCAGCTCCACAAATTACTACCTCAGCCACACTTCCCCAACACAATTATCATTATTAAGTTTGGTGTTTGTTTTTCCTTTTTTTTTTTTTAATTAATGGGATTTTGGTTACAATAGGAATTTTATCTTATTTTATTTATATGTAATGGTTTATGTATCCGACATTTTATTAAGTGATTGATTAGATTATATATGTACTCATCTCTCTGTCTGTCTGTCGGCCTGTTTGTGTGTGCGTTTGTATGTCTGCCTGTCTGTTTGTTTGTGACTATTTTCTGTGAGTGTGTGTGTGTGTCTTCTCACTGTCTTGTCTGTCTGTCTGTCTTTCCGTCTGTCTGTCTCTGTCTTCCTTCCTGTCTTTCTTCTGTTTGTCTGTTTGTCTGTCTGTCTGTCTGTCTGTGTTCGTTTTTACTTTGTTTCACTGTCTTTTCTGTCTGTCTGTCTTTCCGTCTGTCTGCCTCTGTCTTCCTGTCTGTCTTTATGTTCGTCTTCTTTCTGTTTGTCTGTTTGTCTGTTTGTCTGTCTGTCTGTATGTCTGTTTGCGTTCTTCTGTCTGTTCATGTCTGTCTTTCTCTCTTTCATCCCCCTCTTAAACATAGCAATCTATTATTTCATTCTTCTAACTCCTTCCTTCCACATTTCATCTCGTTCCACGCAGCATCATGTCGGTACCACAGGCAATATTTTGGAGCGTAGGGCGTTTGATTCAGTTATCCATCAGGTGTGTTGACGCGGCTCATTTTAACATCACTCATTCTGCTTCACCATCCATACTGGCTTAAGGGAATACGCTGCGGGTTGATGAATAGTGAAGGAAAAAGAGAGAGAGAGAGAGAGAGAGAGAGAGAGAGAGAGAGAGAGAGAGAGAGAGAGAGAGAGAGAGAGAGAGAGAGAGAGAGGAAGATTGGGAACGGAAATGATGAAAGAGTGAATGGATGGAAGAATGCAGGACAGAAATGAGGAAATTTGGAAGGAAACTAAATTATATAACTCTTCTTGCTTCTACCTCCGTGCATGGCAAAGGGAATACGGCCAGAGTTGATGAATAGTGAAAGAGTGAGAGAATAGAACAATGGGGACAGTGGATGAGAGAATGGGAGGGAAACTAAATTATATAACTTATTGCTTCTGTATTCGTGAAGGAGATAGGAGAGAAAAAAAACTTGAGATATCACTCCTACATCTACATCAGTCAATACGAAAGCCCTGAATGGAAAAATATTGAAGGCAAGAGAGGAGGGGAGGAAAGGTGGATAAATAATAAATGAAAGATAAGAGAGAAAGGACGTGAAGTCGCTCACCCTTCGTCTCTACCAGCGCCTGGATAAAGGAATACGTTGAGAGGTGAAGAAGAGTAAAGTATGGGAAAGGTACAAATATGGGGAAATAACGACTGACAGGTGTAGGTAGGCAGTGGCTGAGTAGTTAGGCTGCGGGGCCCACATTCACCGCGTGCTGGACGACGCGGGTTCGAATCCCGAATGGGATTTTGTATCACATATACCGACATACAAGGGGTGTAGGTTATCTCATTTATCACATTTACCGACATACAAGGGGTTTAGGTTATCTCATTTTTCACATTTACTGACATACAAGGGTAGGCGGTGGCTGAGTGATTAGCGTGCGGAGCCAGCATTCACCACGCCATGGACAGCGTCGGTTCGAATCCCCACGCTACCACCTGGATTTTTTCAGTCACCGCCGAGTGGCCTAAGATCACCCACATGCTGTCCTGAAGACCACCCATCAACCCGGACTCTAGAAGAAACCGTCCAGGAATCAAGCATGAGTCCTGGAAAAGTGCATGAGCCCAGCATAAATGGCGCCACTATAAAATTGCCTGCGCCATGACGGGCTTGGGTCGACCACCAGGCCCCTGAAGAAAGCTCACTGGCGCTATAGGCGAAGGTGTAAAAAGAAGGGGAGAAAATGTATGCACAAATTAAAAATAAAATATTCGGCATTTTTACTTGTATTACTATTTTCTCTTATCAGTTTCATCCTCCTCTCTATGAACTGGCTATGTCTCCTTTGTTATAATTCGCCTGTCTGCTTCCCTACTGTCTATCTCTCTCTGTCTTTCTGTTTTTCACTATTTCTCTAGCAGTATATATTTTTCTTTATAATCTCTCCCTTTCTCTCTCTCTTATAGTGAAACCAAATTGAGTTGTTTATGGTCTTTTCAGCTGACACAGGTCCCAACATTTGTCTCTTCCTCTCATATGTAAGGTAAAGGTAATATGATAGGAAAATAGGTGTTGGGACTGTGGCAGAGCAGAGGGGAGAATGGACCTGCGGGAGCCTGCCCAAACGGACTTCGATAATTTTTTACAACAAAGGAGGCAGCTCATATGCACACACACACACAAAAAAAACACATTAAAAAAGCCTGCTACTGCTGCTCCTAAAAATAAAACAAAAGAGGTGGCTGAAACCAAGATCAAATACGGGAGGAGAGGTGTCCTGATACCTCCTCTTTGAAAGAGTTCATAAAAACAACAAACGAGTACATAAACACACACACACACACACACACACACACACACACACACACACACACACACACACACACACACACACACACACACACACACAAAGTCTGAGGCCCGAGGAAATAAAGAGTAAGGAAGATTTTTCCAGAGTTTAACAGCGAGAGGGATGACAGAGTGAAGATGAGGGTTAACTCTTGCATAAGGGGTTTGACAGTATAGGGATGAGCATGAGTAGAAAGTCGAGTGCAGCGGGGCTGGAGGGGGGAGGCATGCAGTTAGCAAGTTCAGAAGAGCAGTCATGTGAAATATCTCTCGAAGATAGAGAGGCAACATTGCGGCGGAATTTAAGAGGTAGAAGACTATCAGTATGAGGAGGAGAGCTGATGAGACGAAGAGCCTTAGCCTCCACTCTGTCTTCTAGAGCTGTGTGAGTGGAGCCCCCCCACACATGAGATGCACACTCCATTTGGTTGGACTATTGTCACTAAACAATATATTTTTTTGTATTAATGCATTATGTTTGTTTCTTTGCTTGTATTTGTTAGTTTGCTCTATTTCTTCCTTTTATTCTTCTTTTTGTTTACGTTTTTAGATTTTTCCTTTTATTAACTATTCGTATAATAATTTGAGCACGAATGTCAGCCAGCATCCAGTCCTTCCGGTCTGTCTGTCTGCTGTTCTGTCAGACTGTCTCTTGCATCTGTCAGCCTTTCTATCTACATTCTGAATTTAAAATAAAAACATAAAACACAGAAAATTGTGTGTGTGTGTGTGTGTGTGTGTGTGTGTGTGTGTGTGTGTGTGTGTGTGTGTGTTGCCAACTAATGGATGCAGGAAATGTTCGAGAAACTGCCTCGATTTTTAAGGAAACAAAAGAAATGTCGAAATCTCAAAAAAAAAATACTCAGCCCTCGCCCAGAGAGAGAGAGAGAGAGAGAGAGAGAGAGAGAGAGAGAGAGAGAGAGAGAGAGAGAGAGAATTTATTTTTTTTATTTTCAGAAGAAAAAATATCAGCTACCTCGCCCATAGACACACACACACACAGACAGACATTACTATTATTATCATTAATTATGTCACACAACAATTACCACCACACACTATTTCACACACACACACACACACACACACACACACACACACACACACACACACACACACACACACACACACACACACACACACACACACACACACACACATTTTTATTATTATTATTATTATTATTATTATTTATTATTATTATTATTGTTGTTGTTGTTATTGTTATTTTATATTATGTAGTAGTATTATTATTCATTATCATTTTACTACTACTACTACTACTTCACTACTATCATTACTACTACCACTACTACTACTACCAGTACTACCAGATAATAATAATAATGATAATAATAATAATAATAATAATAATAATAATAATAATAATAATGACAGTTCCATAACACCTGCTGCTCTTTCGTCATCGTCACCGTCATCATGAACTTGACGCTCTTCCCCTTCCTCATCAGCTTCATTGTCTTTAACATTTTGCTCAAAGAAAAACGGAAGGCAGTAATTAATTTGATAATGATGGAAGGGAGACTGACCAGCAGATTTAAGGAAGAAACGGAAAAAAGGAAAGGAGCAGATTGAGTCTTTGCCATTTTTTATTTATTTATCATTTACTCTTTGTTATTTATTATCTATGTTATTGAGTCTTTGCCATTTTTTATTTATTTATCATTTACTCTTTGTTATTTATTATCTATGTTATTGAGTCTTTGCCATTTTTTATTTATTTATCATTTACTATTTGTTATTTATTATCTATGTTATTGAGCCTTTGCCATTTTTTTTTTTATTTATCATTTGCTATTTGTTATTTATTATCTATGTTATTGAGTCTTTGCCATTTTTATTTATTTATCATTTACTCTTTGTTATTTATTATCTATGCTATGATTGTCATTATTTATTGTTCATGTTTTTAATAAGTATTAATTTTCTCCTCCCCATCACGCCCTCATTCACCTTTCCCAGCGGCCAGGTGTTACGTGTATACCTGACCTGCCCGCCTTTGTCCTGCCTCCTCCTCTGTTCCCGTAGTCCTCTAGTCTCAGATCCTTTAGGCTCCCACAACAAATATTCCCAAAGTCGGGTTCTCACGAGTTATTTTTCACATTCACGGTGCGGAAGCCTTGTTAAACTTATCACCAGGCTCATAAAACTACCCATGAGTCGTTAATGTTTGGAACTCTCTACCCTGTGATGTCGTTGATAGTACAACAGTTACGGCCTTCAAGAATAGATTAGACAAGTATTTTGAATCCAACCAGGAACTAAAATATTACTCCTTGTAATAACGTTAAGTTCTTTCGAATAATGGTGTCCTTCTCCGTTTTTATCGCCCGGCTAGTGGTAGCAGTAATGGTAGTTCTTTCCTCTTTCCTACATAATTTCCATGCAGTTTTCCATGCTGCATGGTTCTCTTTCCTTTCCTGCTAGCTTTGGCTGGAGGGATGGGGGGTGGGGAGGAGCCTTCGCCTTTGCTGTCCTTCATCTTCCACCTTTGATTAGATAGTTTAGCTTGTCACAAACAGCCTCATAAGGACCATCAGGGCTGTTGTTGTTTGTTCTTCCTTTGTGTTCCTTTGTGTTCCTCCTCCTCCTCCTCCTCCTCTTCCTCTCGTTCTTCCCTCACTCTCCACTTTCCTCATTTCCTCCTTCCTTCCCACAGAATGTAAACGGCTGCTTGACGCTCGATGATATTTTCCTCAACGAGAGAGAGAGAGAGAGAGAGAGAGAGAGAGAGAGAGAGAGAGAGAGAGAGAGAGAGAGAGAGAGAGAGAGTATTGCTTCCTTGATTTTTCACGTTTTATGTATAAAGCATATATTTTTATTTCATTGTACATTAATTCAATTCTGTAACAAATAAGTGATAATTTAATAACAGTAATCTGATCCGTTCCTGTTAGCTGGGATTGGATAGAAAATGTCACATGAAAGGGAGTAAAAAAAAGAGAAGGAAAATTGGATAGAACTGGAAAAAAGTGGACAAAGAAAATGGGAAACAGGAGGGGGGAAAGTTTGGTCATTAGTCAGGAAACGGCCGGTCGAGGTAGATGGCAAAATTACATTCCCATTCTTTTCCTATCGACCTCCCGTTTTCTTTCTTCCACGTTTTCTTTCCTTTAACGCTGTGATGGTCGCCTCAGCCCGCCCCGCCTCACTCCTCTCCTCCCTTCCTTCTCCCTTATCCCTTGCCTCTCTCTCTCTCTCTCTCTCTCTCTCTCTCTCTCTCTCTCCTCATTATTTTCCTGTTTTGTTTGCATAACATAAGGACGAGACTTTGGGTACTGGAAGCCTTGTGTGTGTGTGTGAGTGTGTGTGTGTGGGTGGGTGTGGGTGTGCATGTGTGTGTGTGTGTGTGTGTGTGTGTGTGTGTGTGTGTGTGTGTGTGTGTGTGTGTTGTTGTTGTTGTTGTTGTGTTATCACCCATAATTAAAATGTCGCCAAGCCTTCAGGATGTTTATTGTGATTTGTTTCAGCAGGAAAGAAAACATTTTATTTGACCTCTAATAAAAAAAATCACAGAGCTAGGTAAGTCGCTCTCACATGCTCTCGCGCTACATGTTTATAGATTACTTGCTCACGCCCCGCGGTATATGTGCTATTTGTTGACGCCCCGCTGTGTCCGCGTTGCCCATCACGGGAGGCGTTGAATAATGTAAACGCGGCTGGCCCCACCGTAGAGTTCACCGCGTCGTTGAAACGGCAACGCCCTGGCTCGTAACACAGTGGTTGTCGTGTATACATAGGAATACATAGGAAGAACATACACCAGAAGCATAGATTGCATAGTTTGTATTCCGAGGCAATTTTAACCCTCCATAAATTTTTGCATTGAGACTTGCCCCATTCCAACATAATCCATAATAATCTACATATTCAAGTGTTTGAGGGGCAGTACCGTGACACAGAGAAAGTCGGTTGGATAGCCCCCCCCAAAAAAAAAAAATTAAAGTTTGTTTTGGCCACCCGTAGCCTCATTACCAGATTTCAAAAGAGGCGTTCACGTGAAGGGAAGCGACTCGTGATGATGGAGGTATTCGCGTTTTTTATTTTTATATGGAAGAGTCAGATATTGCAAAAACAACTAAATAAGAATAGATGAGTATATTAGTTCGGCTAGTGGTTTCTTCAGGGGGATGCGTATTTTTTGTAGATTTAAGTGGCGTGATTCCGTGAAAAGATGTATAAAAGTATGAAAACACGATTTACCCGTCCGCTGCGATTGGCACGGATTTCGCCTTCACTGGTAACCCGGTAACATATGCTCCCAGGTCTTTCTCTGCCTCTGTGGTGGATAGTGGAGTGTTTCCCATGTGGTATTGGTGTGCTGGATATCCCTTCACTGGTAACCCGGTAACATATGCTCCCAGGTCTTTCTCTGCCTCTGTGGTGGATAGGTGGTATTGGTGTGCTGGATATCCTTCACTGGTAACCTGGTAACATATGCCTGCCTCTGTGGTGGATAGTGGAGTGTTTCCCATGTGGTATTGGTGTGCTGGATATCCTTCACTGGTAACCTGGTAACATATGCTCCCAGGTCTTTCTCTGCCTCTGTGGTGTATTGGTGTGCTGATATCCTTCACTGGTAGCCTGGTAACATATGCTCCCAGGTCTTTCTCTGCCTCTGTGGTGGATAGTGGAGTGTTTCCCATGTGATTTTGGTATGCTGGATTTCCCCTCCTAAGGTGCATGACTTTACATTTTTCTTCATTGAACTGTAGCAGCCACTTTTTGCTCCATTCCTGTAGCCTGGTGATGTCTTCTGGTAGGAAATCTGCATCCAAGGGGTTAAGGCGAAGAAGAATGTGGAGTAAATCAACAAAACTATAGCTGGCAGGTTCCAGTGAAGTGAGTTATGACAAAATATTTGAAGTATTCGTCTTCAGTTGTATGATTAGTATTTTTTTCGACTTTTGATTTGTTCACCATCACCACCAACACCACCACCACTATCAGCAACAATAATAGGAACAACCACAACAACAAACACTAATACAAACAAACAAACAAACAAACACAGCAACACCATACCCCAAACAATGTATAATCCGCTAACTTTTATTCTATCAAGTCCATCAACATCGTCCCACCATCACAACCACCACCACACCACCACAGAAACCCCATCCACCCACCACCACCACCATCACCACCACCCCCATCATCAACCACAGCATCAAAACATCACAACCAATTTTTCAACCCCACTCACCATACACCACTTACACCACCACCACCACCACCCTAACCTACTCACCAACCACCACTTCATACCACCATAACCACCCACTTATCACCACCACCACCAGCACCCTCACCAGCACCCTCACCAAACTTAAATCTCCTCCTCGCCTCGGTAATGTGTATGCAGATGCCCACTCCAGCGTGCCTGCACCAATAGGAGGTTTTTCATTGTTTTGTTGTTGTGGCCGAGGAGCGAGTGTTGCTGTTTTGATTGCTGTGTTTGCTGTTTGCTTTTGTTTGCAGTGTGGGAAGGAGGGGAGAGAGAGGGAGGGGGAAGGAGGGAGCTGATACGAAGGCTGGCTGACACACACACACACACACACACACACACACACACACACACACACACACACACACACACACACACACACACACACACACGGCAGGGAAGAGGAAATCTGGAGAGACTCAAGAGTGATTAGGAGGTAGAACGCGAGGCTGAGGAGGAGGAGGAGGAGGAGGAGGAGGAGGAGGAAGGAATGGGAGGCAGAGGAGGAGGAGGAGGAGGAGGATATGTTGCATCATTTCTCGTTTCGCAATTCTCTGTCTGTGTGTCTGTCTCCCTTTCCCTCTCTCCCCCTCTGTCTGTCTGTCTGTCTGTCGCTGTCTGTCTGGGTCTGCCTGTCTGTCTATTTATCTGTCTTTCATTCACACACACACACACACACACACACACACACACACACACACACACACACACACACACACACACACACACACACACTTGAAGCACAATGAGGAGATTTAGAAGGAGAATGAGGATTAGGAGGAGGAGGAGGAGGAGGAGGAGGAGGAGGAGGAGAAAGAGGAAAAATGGAAACATGGAAATGCAGGCAACAGAAAGCCTATTGCCTCATTACGAGGTCGCCCGCTTTGGTGATATAATCTGCTCGACAGCCACTTCGAACTTGAGGAGCAGATGAAAGTACCTCGATATTCAGTTTACTCCCGACGCAACGAAATGACGGTCGATTCTATATTTGAAGGAGTTGATGGTATTCGCATTTACTACTTCTGAGGGAAGATTGTTCCAGTGGCGGATGACTCGGTTTGAAAAGAAACTCCTTCCAATGTCTGTGTTACATCGACTCGACTGAATGGGTAAACCGTTATTTTGAAGAAGAGGAGGAGGAGGAGGAGGAGGAGGAGGAGGTGACAGTGTGTACCATTAAAGAAGGAATGCTGTCGCTCTGTTTCCCGGTGTGTGTGTG